>NC_057795.1:294606221-294881221 GCF_018294505.1 Triticum aestivum | reverse complement strand
GTTTGCAAGCATGATGGAGATTTCAGCTTCAGGTATTTTTATTTTATTAGTGACAATATCTTTCATGTATTTAGCATATGGGGCCATCCTTAAAATACCAGTCAAACAAGTACGCAAAAAGACTGGCCTAAGCATTTCAACAAACGTTCAAATTCTTCCTCATCTTTATTCTTAGATGGTTTAGGAGGAAAGGTCATGGGTTTTTGTACCCATGGTTCTCTTTCTTTACCATGTTTTCTAGCAACAAACTCTCTTTTATCATATCGTTTATTTTTAGAAGGTAGTTTATCAAGATCAACAACAGGTTCTATTTCAACATCATTATCATGCTCTTTATCATTATCTGGTTGAGCATCTACATGAACATCATCATTTTCATTTTTATTATCACTAGGTGGATGTTCATTACCAGATTGTGTTTCAGCATCAGAAATAGAAACATCATTACTATCCTCGGACGGTTTTTCTACCTCAGGTTCACTAGAAGTATGCAAAGTCCTATCATTTTTCTTTCTCTTTTTCTTTTTAGAAGGTCTAGCTGCATCAACATTAATTCTTTGAGAGTCTTGTTAAATTCTTTTAAGGTGACCTTCAGGATAAAGTGGCTCCTGAGTCATTCTACCTCCTCTAGTCATTACTCTAACAACATGATCATTCATATTGTTATTCATTCCATTGAGCAATTCACTTTGAGATTTATCAACTTGTTCTAACTGGGTTTGAACCATAGAGGCATGTTTGCTTACACCTTTGACATCACTAATAATTCTAAACAACAAGTCACTCAAGCGATCAATCATGTAGGCATTTTGTTTCAATTGTTCCATAGCATTTGCACTGAAATGATCTTGCTTAATAATGTAATTGTCAAATTCATACAAGCATTGACCAGGAGGTTTGTTATAAGGAATATCACCTTCATCAAACTTTATAAGAGAATTTACCTCTACCACTTGTGGTGGTGTGTCAAGACCATGTACTTCTTCAATAGGTGGTAAATTCTTAACATCTTCAGCTTTAATACATTTTTCCTTCATACATTTCTTTGCTTCTTGCATATCTTCAGGACTGAGAAATAAAATACCCCTCTTCTTTGAGTGGGTTTAGGCGGTGGTTCAGGAAGAGTCCAATCATTATCGTTCTTCAATATATTATTCAATAGTTCCTCAGCTTGTTCAATAGTTCTTTCCCTGAAAACACAACCAACACAACTATCTAGGTAGTCCCTAGAAGCATCAGTTAGTCCATTATAATAGATATCAAGTATTTCATTTTTCTTGAGAGGATGATCAGGCAAAACATTAAGTAATTGGAGAATCCTCCCCAAACTTAAGGGAGATTCTCTTCTTCAATTTGCACAAAGTTAAATATTTCTTGTAAGGCAGCTTGTTTCTTATGAGCAGGAAAATATTTTTCAGAGAAGTAATAAATCATATCCTAGGGACTACGCACACAACCAGGAGCAAGAGTATTATACCATATATTAGCATCACTCTTTAACGAGAAAGGAAATAACTTAAGAATATAGTAATAGCAGATTTTTTTCCTCGTGAGCAAATATGGTAGCTATATCATTTAATTTTGTAAGATGTGCCACAACAGTTTCAGTTTCATAGCCATGGAAAGGATCAGATTCAACCAAAGTAATTGACTCAGGATCGACAGATAATTCATAATCCTTATCAGTAATAAAGATATGTGAAGTAGCAAACTTAGGATCATATTTCATTCTAGCATTCAAAGATTTTTCTTTCAACTTGCATAGTAATTTCTTAAGATCATCTCTATCCTTACAAGTTAGAAAATCCCTAGTTACCTCTCCATCCATAACATAACCCTCGGGTATCTTAGGTAATTCGTATCTAGGAGAGCTAGGTCGAATAGGTGTTTCATAATTTTCAGTTCCAATAACTTCATTAGTTCAACATTTTCAAATTATTTAGCTCTAACAAGTTGTTCATCAAGAAATTTACCTAGTGGCACAGTCTTATCATGCAAAGTACTAGTATCATCAATAACATCATTCATAGAAGAAGTAGCATCATCAATTACTTACTTGCGACATATCATAATTAATAGCAGGTGGTGGTATTGCAAGCTTACTCAAAACAGAAGGTGAATCAAGTGCAGAGATAGATAACAATTCCTTATCTCCCCTCATCTTAGAGAGAATGATCTTGGTTCTATCATCCTTAAGATTCTTCATAGTGATCAACAGATATAAATCCCAAGTGACTCAACAAATAAAGCTATGCTCCCTAGCAACGATGTCAGAAAAATGTCTTGATAATCCACAAGTATAGGGGATTGCAACAATTTTCGAGGGTAGAGTATTCAACCCAAATTTATGGATTCGACACAAGGGGAGCCAAAGAATATTTGCAAGTATTAGTAGTTGAGTTGTCAATTCAACCATATCTGGGGACTAAATATCTGCAGTAGAGTGATCAGTAGCACAGTGATATGGTAGATTGATAGAAGTAGTAACCATAGCAACGGTAACGGTAACAACAGTAGCAAGAGTTTTGTAGAAATTGTGACAATAGCAGCAATAGTAGTAACTTACCAAAGAACAATATGTGGAAAGCTCAGAGGCATTGGATCGGTGATAACGTGGATAACATTCATAATGCAACAGTCATAACCTAGGGCGACATAGAACTAGCTCCAATAATTCATCAATGTAATCTAGGCATGTATTTCGTATAAAGTCATACAAGCTTATGATAAGAACTTGCATGACATCTTTTGTCCTACCCTCCAGTGGCAGCGGGGTCCATAAGGAAACTAAGGGATATTAATGCCTCCTTTTAATAGAGAATCAGAACAAAGTATTAACACATAGTGAATACATGAACACCTCAAACTACGGTAATCACCGGAAAGAATCCCAATTATTATCACCTTGAGGTATGCGGATCATAACACGTAGCAGGTGCATACAACTTGCAAGGTCGGATCAAGAACACAAATGTATTCATGAAAACATAAAGGATTCAGATCTGAAATCACGCAGGGCTTCGCCTAAGCACTACGTAAATATGACCGGAGGTGTAAATTGTGGAGGGGGGTACAGCACACGGCTAACAATTGTTGATGTGTCATCTAGCGGTGCCCCCACCCCTCCCATATATATATATATATATATATATATATATATATATATATATATATATATATATATATAGGTTGGAGGGGAGGAGAGGCAGTCAAGGGGGCGCCCCAAGTAGGAGGAATCCTACTTGGGCGCCTCCCAAGTCGGCCTCCCCCCTTCCATATTCATCCGGAGGGACCCTTCCTTTCCCTCTTCTCCTCTTTCCTTCCCCTCCAAATTCGGCCTACATGGGGCGCACCAGCCCCTAAAGGGCTGGTCTGTCCACCTCTTGGCCCATTAGGCCCATATAGTTGCCGGGGGGTGCCCGGAACCCCTTTCGATGACCCGATATGTACCCGGTACCCCCGGAACACTTCTGGTGTCCGAATATCATCGTCCTATATATATATATATGAATCTTTACTTCTCGACCATTTTGAGACTCCTCATCATGTCCTTGATCTCATCTGGGACTCCGAACAACATTCGGTCACCAAATCACTCCTCACCGACAAACGAGCCTAGGAAGCAATTACTCACTCCCGGTGGGGAGGATCACGGAATTGGCGATGGAGAAGGGTTGGTGATGACGAAGATCAAAGATCCCCCTCTCCGGAGCCCCAAAAGGACTCCAGATCTGGCCTCCCGATGAAGAACATAAGGTGGCGGCGGCTCCGTCTTTTGAACGCGATAATTCTTCCTCCCTGGTTTGTTCTCCAAAAATAGGATTTTATAGAGTTGGAATAAGGGTCTACGGGGCCACCAGGTGGGCACAACCCACCTGGGTGGCATGCCTAGGTGGGTTGTGCTCACCCAGGGGCCCCCCTCCGGTGGTTCTTAGCTCCAGTATTTTTCTTTTATTCCATAAAAAATCTCCAAAAAGTTTCGTTCCATTCCGAGAACTTTTATTTCTGCACAAAAACAACATCATGGTAGTTCTGCTAAAAACAGCATCAGTCCGGGTTAGTTTCATGCAAATCATGCAATTTAGTGTCCAAAACAAGAGTAAAGGCGTTAGGAAAAGTACATACGACAGAGACATATCAGGCTTCAACAGAGAATGGATGAACCTTGTTATGAAATGTGTATCCTCTGTAAGATATCAGATCAAGGTAAACAATGGGATGACAGCAATGATTCTACCTGAATGGAGGCTCAGACAAGGGGACCCACTATCCCCATATCTCTTCCTTTTGTGTGTAGAGGGCTTCTCAACCATGTTGAAGAAGGCTGAAGTGCAAGGGAAGATTCAGGTCATAAAATCTCAACAAGGGGTCCAAGTGTGAGCCACTTACTGTTCGCAGATGAATCTCCCATGTTAGTTAGAGCTGGTGCTTAAAATGCCAAGGAAGTAGATCGAATCCTCCAAAAATATGCAAGCGGATCTGGGCAAATAATCAATGGGATAAATCAACAGTGATGTTTAATAAAAACACCCAAACAAGTCAGCGAAGAGAAGTCATGGATGCTTTACATTTGCCGAATCAAGCCTGGAATGTAAGATACTTGGGCCTTCCAGTTTACATAGGCAAGTAAAAATCAAAAGCATTCGAATTTGTGAAAGAAAGAGTATGGAAAAGGTGCAAGGCTGGAAGGAGAAATTTTTATCAACGAAAGGAAAGGAAATCCTCATAAGAGTTGTGGCCCAATCGATCCCGGTCTACGCAATGGCATGCTTTGACCTGACAAAGACAATATGCGACCAAATAAGTGCTATTATAAACAGATATTGGTAGAGTCAGGCGGATAAGGAGAATAAGATACACTGGTTAAACTGGGACATATTGTCACTTTCAAAAAGGGATGGTGGGCTCGGCTTCCGTGACCTGTATGCTTTCAATAGAGCAATGCTAGCAAGACAAGCATGGAGACTAGTCTAACACCCCGACTCTTTGTGTGCGCAGGTCCTAGCTGCAAAATACTTCCCTGATGGCAACATCTTCAGAGCAAAACCGAAACCAGGGATATCTTATACATGGAGCAGTGTGTTGAAAGGGGTAATATTACTAAAGTATGGCATGCTTTGGAATGTAGACAACGGTGAAAAGATTAATATATGGGAGGAACCCTGGATTCCATCAAATCTGTCCAGAAAACCGATCATAGCAAGAGGGAGAAATATGCTATGCAAAGTGTCAGAACTCATTGAACCTTGCATGGGAGATTGGGATACCAAGCTGATCAATCAAACCTTTTGTAGAGACGATGCATCCAATATTCTTAAAATTCATTTGTCGGAGGATATGGAGGATCAGGTTGCATGGCACTTCGATAAGAAAGGACAACTCAGTGAAATCGGCTTATAAAGTGGAAGTGGATGGAACAAAAAAGACATATATGAGGGTTATTGGCTCTTCGTCGGTCACAGGACACAATAATGATCAGTTGAATTGGGAGTTAATGTGGAGAATCCCGGTGCCAGGGAAGGTGCAACATTTTCTATGGAGTTTCGCCCATCAAAGTCTGCCCTTTAGACCAAAACTGGCAAAAAGAGGATGGCATATTAGTACTACTAGTACAAATGCCTGTGCGTTGCAACGGACATAGAAACTCGCATAACCTGATCATGTGCTATTACGCTCCATTTTTTACATTCAATTCTGATAAACATCGATAATAAAATTACATTGGCTATTAATTTTGGATTCTGAATTTTGGACGTTAAGAAGCCACCTTAGCTTTCTTCATCTGATAGAAGAGTAGTAGTTCATGGAATAGTCTTTGAATACTTTTTTTTTGCTTTTCACAAGAAAAAATGGTTTTATTTATTTATTTTAAGAATAGTGAACGCTTTACTAAAATTAGTATTTTTTTAAGAAGATTTATTGACAAATTTTTTAAATGTGAATATTTTTTATTTTTGTGATCTAAATGTATTTTTGTAAAAAGTTGCAACTTTTTTAGGGTTTTGACCAGTTTTTAAAGAATGTTACATATATAAGACTGTGTGTATTTTTTATACTATTTTTCTAACTATGTTAAATGTTCGGAAACACTAACGCCCACCGTGTGGCACTTCTCCAACTCGCCCACAAGCCTGGATCGTCGTTGATTGTCTTTTGCACGAATCTTGACACGAAAAGTTGGATTTGGTGTGCCACGTCGGACAAGCCCCATGTGTGTTGTGTAGGTAGTTCGCCCGCACGCCGGTTTTCCTCCGACGATAGCGGTTGCGAGTCGGGGCATGCGGTGGAACTGCCGTCGCACCCGCACGCCACGCTCGACTACGGTTGCCGTCTCCCACGACTCGCCACTCGCTCACCTCACAGTTTCATTACTCCCCTCCCATTCATTACTCCCCAACCCACCATCCAAACCAGTTGCATTCGATTGGAGGAGAAACCGAGAGGAGAAGGCGGCGGCGGCGGCGGAAGAGTCGCCCGCATTCGCGGCCGTTGCTGGGGTTCGCCGGACCAGAGCGTCGTCGCCGGAGCAGCCGCAGATTGAAGGTATATAAGGCTCCCACTGTGCTCATGTCCCTGCCTGCGGTTTCTGCCCCTCCCACTATGTTCAATTTCTTCTCAAGTTTCCTCAAGATTCCAGCCGATTCGCGGTGCTCCGGTGTCCCCGTCGCCGTTGGAGTCGCGTGCTTGCCATTTAGGGTGGCATTTCACAGTTTCGTCGCCGACGCGGATGGCAGTCATGCCGGTGTGGCTCGCCCGGTCCGCCGCTGCCATGGCAATCATGCATGTGATTGTGTGGATGATTTTCTAGATGTTAGTTCAGATTTGCCTCGAAATGCTATGGCCATCAGTGTAGGGCGTTATTTGTTGTTGAATTCAGGGTATGATAGTTGCGATTGAACCCTAGATATAGTTAGGTGCATTTCAAAGTGTAGGATAATGACAATCATGGCATTTTCAACAACTATCATCACTGATGGCAACTAATTTTCTCAATCAACCATCTCAGTTGCCATGCCAGTTGTAGGATAATGTTAGTTTGTGAGATCCAATCAAAGTGTGTGATAATGGCAGTCACGGCAATTTTGATTGCATTTGTTTACCCACGACTATGCTTTTGAGTGGCAACTAATTTTGTGAATCAACTATGCTTGTTGCCATTTCATATGCAGGATAATGGCAAATTGACTGTACAGTAGACTCAACTGCCTTTGCCATGCTGACTTTTGATAGCTAAACATATTTGAATGTATTACATGGCAACTCATTTTTTATATGAGGTCAGGGTGTGAGTTGCCACATTATATGTTGTACAGTGGAAGTTGCATGCCCTTTTTTGAAGTGCCTTGTGTTTAACATGGCAACTTGAACCTAGTAGATGTGATCTGTACTTTTTATGAAGCCAATGTGTTAGTTGCCACATTTCATGTTGGACAATCCTAGGGGGTGGGTGTTCCTCTGCTCTGCCTCATTTTCCACTTTCATCGGAGCCAACATGGCAAGTAGATTCTGCTAGCTGGCAACTGCTTCCTTCAGAAGCACAGACACGTCCAGTTGCCATGTTTCTGCAATTGCTTTTCCATTTGATTATTTTTCTGCCTTTTTGTGCATGTTCAGCACATGGCAATTACTGCCCTCTTCAGATGCTTAAACTTTGGGGTAACCATGGAGTTTTCATTTTTGTTCATCAATGATATCCGGTGAATCTTTACTTTATGCATTTCTTTTTTGTATGCGTCGGCTATGTTTTCATTTCACCCTAACGTGTGTTTTGTTCTTACCATAGCACAATGGCTCGCGGTGACCATCAAGATGATGATGATGACTTCATGGAGTTACCACAACAGAATCGCGCGACTGGTCGGACAAAAGATGGCAATGAGGTCACTGTCCACCCCATATATTTTAATTTGACATTGAGTTTTCAATCTTCCGTTAAGAACTAATTTTCCACGACATTGAACATGGCAACAAATGATCCTTTTTGTGTTATGCAGAAGAGGAAACGTCATTGCAATAGGGCTTCGCAAGAACGCCTGACTATATTGACCGAGGGATTACTGATGAGCAGAAGGGAGTTGCCGGTGAGATGGGGATGCACGCTCTGATGGATGTTCGGTGCAAGAACCTAGTGAACCCTGTATGTGACTGGCTCGGTGAGATATACGAGCCTGCCTCTAGGGAATTTGTGATCCCGGGACGTGGAAGACTGCCTTTGGATGAGGAATCTTTGTTCTGCACTTTGGGTGTGCCCCGTGGAGAAATCAAAGTCCCGTATGAGGTGAATAATAAGATTGAGGAAGCCTTGTTCGCCCGTTTGTTTCCTGGAAGGGCATCCATGCCTAATATGACTGTGCTGGCAACTTTGCTGGAGGGCATGAAAACCCATGGTGAGGTATTTAAGATGAAGCTGCTCATGTACTTGATCTCAGCTGTCTTTGCGCCTACCACATCTCTTCGCCCAAGCAACAAGTGCTTCCCTATCCTGGTGAATGCTCTGTCTCAACTTCTTTTTCCCTTCAATCTTTCGATTTTGATGTCACCTGGTACCCAGTCACTGCCAGTTTTTTGATGTGTTTTATTTTGAATGCATATTCGGCAACCTTTTTTCCTGAAATTTGTGTTGTGTAGGCGAAGCTGAAAGACGTTAAGAACATGAATTGGTGTAAATTCATCACGGACTTCTTGCATGATGCATTCTCAAACAAGATGTACCAGAAGGGTTGTTGCTTGCACCTAATGGTATTTTTCCCTACTCTTTTGCAAATACTCTTATCATGGTTCATTCTTTTCCTAAATCAACATTGCAGTTGTTCGTAAGTGTGAACCAAATTGGTTTGCATTTTTGGTATCTCTGTTTGGCCATATTCTGCCAACCCAAAGTTCGCCAACACAAAGTTTGGCCATAGTTGTTGCCTACAAGGCAATAGCATTGTTCAACAACACAAAAAAGTGTTCATTTCATTCTCTTTTATACAATCTGCATGGCAACCATGATGTTGAGCTGGTGGCAGCTACCAGCATAACAAGATGGCAACTGCCAACATTCCATGATGGCAACTAACATAGATAGATGGCAAATCTTTCTTCCTTCTCTTTAACTTGATGACTCAAGGAAACTACATAATCTTCTTTTCAACATAGCATGATGGCAACTGACATGGCTTTCTTTTTTACTATGTATACTAGCTCATGTACGTCGATCGTCTTGATCTGTCCACTGTCGACTTTACTGGGATAGGAGGCCCGCCGCCTCCACATAAGTTTGCTGTCTCCGCGTGGACATACATGCTGTCAAGGTTGTGCTTGCCGCAGACAGGATAACTGATACGAAATATGGGAAACTGCAGGTTAGTTATGTCTTTTTCTTGCAAGGCATTCTTCAATTTCGATGTTGCATAACATATGAAAAAATCCCCATACGGCAACCATTTACGGCTTCCAAGCGATAAATACCTTGGCAGCCATTGTTGTCTGCACGTGGCACCCACTTTTGACCCCATACGACAACTCCGACATTTCATGTCAAAACTCCTTCTTGTTTTTCCTCTTTTGCAATACATGAATTGTAGTCACTGCTCCTTATTTCTTTTGACATCTTTAGTTGTTTTTGCTGTTTTTCAGCTGATGGCCAAGCATGCTATAGACTACAGTGTGTTTGGTGGGCCACAAAACTTTGTCAAGTGGATGTATGTGCATTCTGCTCCATCTTCTCCTGCTGAGGTAATCAAGGGTGTTTATTTTGTTTTTTGAAATTGTTTTTCTCTTGTATTTTCATATCTATGGTTGTTTTGGCTTTTTTGTTCTTACACACATAACTCTAATATGTTTGGTTGTTGCTACTTTTTGTTTTGTGCTCAGGCGAGGGCACTTGTTGAGCATCTAGTTGGGCAGTTTGCTTCCGGCATGACTAGCTTGCTCAAGAAGTTGGTTGAGGGTTGTACGACACTTAATGGCTCTGACAGCAACGCGGTTGCGAGGCATATCACATCATTCGTTGGAGAACGGACACATCGACCAACTAGTTGCCGTGGCCGGTACGACTACAATAGCTCTCGGGAGCTCCCTGACACGCAAGATGAGCTAGATGGAGATGCTGGTCTCGACAAGGATGATGACGATGACATGGAGAATGTGCAACATGAAACCGACGACGATAAACATGTTGAAGTTCGTGTAGGTGGTAAGAAGGATAAGGCTGCACCAAATGTTCCTCCACCAGAGGAAGTCATTGAACAAATTGTTGCGAGAGACACGGGGGTGTCTCTCTCAAAGAGGGGCAGGGCTCCAGAGGATGTTGGGTAGGGCTCTGGTGGCAAGAGGTCTAGGACCGACCCCGTAGCTGCTAGGAGGAGGTTCGATGTCTAATTAGTGTTTCGTTTGTCCTTCCTTTTTAACATAATGACCTTTTTCATTATTTTGCTAAATGCGGCATGATTTTTGTGTCTCACACTTGTTATCTTTTTTGCCATTTTTCTACGTGCGGTGAGGCGACAGCTGGTGGACGAGCAGTTAAGAAGAAACAAGCACCAACGCCAACCCGTGTTTCTGCCCGATTGAACAAGGGTACTCCCACTGCTGGTGACACCACTTCCACTAGGTCGTCTCCTCGTACGTCGACGTCCAACACCGGGGATCCTGTCGTGTTGGAAGACTTGAGGAAGACAATCAAGAAGTGGGTTCTCACTGTTTTCCATTGTCATATTGCTAGTTTTTTTGCTTGATGCATTCTAGATCATACACAACTTTCCTTGATACATTTCTGTGGCAACTACTGTCTGCTTCTCATGGTAGCTATCTAACTTGCCACATGGGCTACTACCATCTGTCCCACATGTCAACTGCTATTTTTTCATGATCTTTTTTTTGCTGCATGGCAACTCCTGCTTGTTCTGCATGGCAACTGCTAACTACACCACATGGCAATTCTTTTTCCATTGATATGGCAACTGGCAGCTTTTCCACTAATTTCCACCACCTACATTTGTCATGTGTGCTCATCCATACCTTGTTCTCAAATGGCAGCTCTGGCACATCACACATTTTTCATTTTTATGATGCCTACCATGGCAATTACTTTGCTCACTTTTTTATACTCTTCATGTGCTTTCTTGCAGGGTGAAGAAGACTACTATACGCATGACCAAACACAATCTAGAGACCCACTTGAACGCATTCATTCCAAGCTGTCGACAAGTGGCAACTCAGATGTTCATGAGGCGCCAGTCGACAAAACTGTTGTTGCACCGTCCACTGTTCCCACTAGCTCTGATGCAAGCAGCCGACCATCTCTGCCGGTTGCAGATGTGCAGACTACAACAACAGGTATCCATACATCTGGCAGTGATGAGTCAGTATCTGCCAGGACTGCTGAGATATTGCCCACGCTGGTGGCAATGAGGGATGTTGTTGTGACCCATGCCACCCAATCAGCAAGTGTCGAGGTGGACGCTCCTGAGGTCAACCTAAACAAGGAAGATTCCCGCTCATCTGATACGGGTTCCAAGCGTGTGGCTGGTGGCACTTCTGCGTCCACAAAAGAAGGGGCTGCACCCACATTTTAGAATGAGATGCCATCCACAGGTGAGACTCATGGCACAATAGCTCCAGCTGCTGGTGGTCCAGAGGCTGCTACGGCGACCGTTGCGCGAGCTGGTCTGCCACCTAGGCGGCGCAGCCCCCGCAAGCATCCTGGACATATATCCAAGGCACCAGATGTAGCTCAAATCAGCAGAGATGGCTATGGTTATGTGCCTGCTTCCACATTGTTCCCACCTACTGCCAAAAGCAATGTTATGGAGAAAACAGAAGTCTGGAATACAACTGACACAGGTGGCAAGTCGTGCACGACTGAAGGAGGTGAACGTCCGGACCAGACTGCATCTTTCACCACCATGGAGAACACCAGCTTAAATCTGCGCACTTCAAAGCTCCCAGTCAACATTGGTGTCCCCTACATCCCAAACAGGAAGATAGGCAAGAAAGAGCACGCCCCGCACTACTAATAAGCCTGATAATCCTGCAGCAGACGAGGCAGAAATGTTTGTTGATCTGTCACCTCTAGATTCTGCCAAGCAACTTGTTTGCAATCCGGCTGGTAGGCAGGAGAGGCACCCAATGGCTTTCACCCCACCGAGCTTTAGCCTTGGCATCGATCGCAATCAAGATGAACCAGTGGTGCAAGATCATGTGCATATTGCCTTTGCTTTCCCGGCAGGCACGACCCCAATGATGGCACAGCCAATGGTCGATGGCAGGAAGGTTGTGAAGTTTGTAGAGCCGATAGTGCTAGGTACATTTTTTGTCTATTTATTATTTTGTTTCTACATTTTTTTGTCTGACATTTGTCACAAGCTTTTTTGGTTTCTTACTGGTGATGGCAGATCTCATGAGATGCACATGGCAACTGGAGTTGCTACCACATGGCACCTACCGTCGTTGCCATGCGGCAACACCATTTGCAATGCACATGGCAACCAGAGTTGTTGCCACATGGCAACTCCAGTTCAATGTACTTGGCAACTGCAGTTGTTGCCACATGGCAACCACAGTGTAATGCACATGGCAACTGGAGTTGTTTCCACATGGACACTTTCTAATTTGCACCTACAGTTCACAGTGTGCACTCTTTTTCATAATAACTTGTTATTTCCAGGTTTCCTAACCCACTGTTTTATCCTTCCAGCCACCCATGAGGAGATTTCGCCGTCACTTGATGAAGCTTACCGTAGGATTGAGGAGGAAGCATTGAAGAGGAGGTCCTCACGGGGTCAAGGGCAATCAAGTTCTAACGTGCCTGCTGAGTCGGTATCAGAGGATACCATTAGAAGTGCCATCCCTAGATCTGTGAGGCAGAATAGGGTAGTTCATGCACCACCCGTGGATGGCTATGAGCCCGAAGTTAAGGCCACAAAGGAGCAGAACCATCTGCATCATATTGTCAAGCATTTCGGAAATGCGAGGTCGAACAGCAAGCACATGAAGGAGCTGAAAGCATAATGTCCACAGCACATAACCCCTCACTTGCTTTTCTCCGATATTTTTCCTTTGTTATTACATCCATGCGTTGTTTATGTTTTATTTTTATTTTTTTAGTAGACATGATTCTTTCATGTTATATCATTTTCATACAGCTCATGTTTGGACAGAACCAAAATCATACAATGTGATGCGACATACATTGACCTGGGTGATCTTGCCAAGTCTATGAGGCCACTTGGTAAAATGTCGAAGAATGTGGTTGCGTGTGGGATTGACTTCATCAACAGGCATATGGATATTTGTCCCGACAAGACGATCATGCAGTACAGCGTGACCTGCAAAATATGGGATGGTGACTTCAACCATAAAATCCTGAGGAAGCATTTTGCCTCGCATGGTGAATTCAAGCTCACACTGAAGAAATATGTGAGTGTTTCTTCTTGTTGTACATATTTTCTTCCATGGTATGTTTTGTCAGTATCTATACTTCATATGTGGGTTACATACTGTTTTTGTGATAGATGTTTCATGTCGCAACACCTGCCATGTAAAATAAGTTAACCATTTAATGCAACTTATGTGGCAACTTCACTTAAAATATTTTGGGCAACTTTGTTTATACATGGATGGCAACTTCTTTCAATTACACATGGAAAATAAACATTTTCCGTGGGCGCATTTTGGACCCTTGCTGCTTGGTCATTCATGTACCTCTTACTGCATTCGGCAATATTTTTACATATCATTTTTCCAAATACATCATTTCTGCTTTCATGTGAACTCTGATTTTGCTTTCCTCTATTTTACTTGCAGGTCATGTTCCCCATGTTCCAGGAGCTTGCACCAGACATACCAGATGACAAGTGTGGCCACCACTACGCGATTTGCCTTGACCTGAAGAACCAACGTTTTGAGGTGCTTGATTCAATGCATTCACAAGATGATGAAGACCTTACTACACATGCTGAATTTTTCATGAACAACCTGAAAGAGACATGGAACCGTCACTAAGAAAACTCAAAGATCCAGATCAGTCACTTTCCAATTGAGTATGTCGCGACTTCGAAGCAAGGAAACGTGTAATTACTATCTTTTTCATGTGCCCTCCACATCAATCCTAAACCTTGTCACTTCTGCATTTAAGTTTTATCATTTTTTCTGTACTCATGAGTTCACCTGATTCTTTCTTTATAGGCATGACTGTGGCTTTCACATGTTGGAATACCTTGCAAAGTGGGAAGTTCGACGGGTCCCTGTCGTCACAGCTGCAATGGTCGTCGAGCTCCGTAAAATATACACATGGAACTGATTGATGAATGAAGATTTCAACACGCGGGCTAACGCACGAGAGTTCATAGAGGGAGCTGTCAAAACCACCAACAAGAAGTACAAGTGATCACGTGATGCTCCATACCGCATAGCTACTTTACATTCTGTGGCTGAGGAATGTAAGGTATCAACTTGTTCTTTTAAAACTATGTCCATGTGCTATGCTATGACTGCATCCCCCGTAGTCTAGTATATAGTGGTGGCGTGTGAGTGCCATTGAATATTTGTAATATATGTGTGGATCTGAACCTGCTTAGGTGTGATAACAGCTACGTTTATGTTCACTACTATTTTTATGTGTTTGTGGTTTGTGAGTACCAATTCGGTGTTTGAATGCATCTATGATGCCTGAAACATGGCAAATATAGTTGATCAGGCACGGTTAGTGAAAGTAATCATTCCATTTTTTGTTTTTGGGCAACTGCATGATATTCGACATGGCAACTTCATGATATTTTACATGGCAACTGCACAACATTTAACATGGCAAATGCAGTTTATTTAGTATGGCAAATGCAGTTCATAAAAACATGGCAAATACAGTTTTGTCTCACATGGCAACTACATATCACTCGACATGGCAACTGCACTTACTATAGTTGATTTCACATGGCAAATATTCATGCTTATAATGTACCCAGTTGCCATTTTCAATAGATCAGCATGTCAAAACGGAAAAAATGCGTGGTCTGAAAACGGAAATCTACGCGATGGCAGATTTAGTAGAAATTACATGGCAGATATGATGGACGCTGCATGGCAGATTTAGTAGCACATACGTGGCAATATTAGTCATTCATACATGGCATTTTCTTCAAATTCTGTTGTCCACCAATAGTCATTCTCACATTTTTTAAATCTTGACCATCTACCTTACAAAAAAGTCACCAACACCGAAGTTACAATCCTCCACATTTGCTTACGGATTTCCCGCCCCTTTCTTTGTTTTCTTGTGCTTTGCTTGAATTTCCAACCTTGATTTGTATCTCACCTCTTTTGGACGCCCTTTTGTGATGGAACAGGGCGGGTTCCTGACCTGGGTTTGCGTGCTTGCTGTTCCAGACCCTACCTCCGAGTTTTCAGATGATGGACCCATTGATGAAGGCACACTTGAGGTGCGGGGGAACCTGTGTAAGGCTTCTTCAGCCTTCCTCTTTTGATCTCATCAAGCTCTCTTTTCAGGGCCTTCCTGTGTTTTTCTGCCACCCTCGATGTCTCATCACTCTTGCATGCTTCATCTATTAGTTCAACATAGTTCTTGGTCAACACAACGTGCCTCACGGCGTTGCCTCTGGTCCTTCATCATGCACAGACAAAATTGCATTTGATGTTTGTGGCCCCAACGCATCGTCAGCGTCCCAAGTCCATCGTCGCCGTATGAAATGGCGGGGCAATTGTGTTACCGCGTGCATGTCCATTACTTTCAGTATGTGACATCACACAATCTCGTCCCGTTCGAATTTGCAGCATTGGAAGTAGTATTCGCCTTCGTTTATTGAGGCCTTGACAAAGTAGTTTCTTCCCTTGTCCGGGTCTTCAGGTTCTGAATCGGACATGCCCAAGAGAGAACACACCTTGAACGTATGTTCGTCCACATGATAAGCTGTGTACATGTTGGCAAGCTTTATTTCTTCCTGGAATCTGCATGTTTTGTTGCTTTGTTAAACTCTTATACGATGTTTGTAGCACCTTATGTTGACGTAGGTCGCAACATAGCAAACGTATCTAAAATCAATGATGTCATGGAAATCCTTTTTTCCCACATTTTTGTTGGTTTGTTTGTTTCCACAGGGCAACTGCATGATATTTGACATGGCAACAACATAACATTTAACATGGCAAATGCAGTTTATTTAACATGGCAAGTGCAGTTTTGTCTCACATGGCAACTACATATCATTCCACATGGCAACTGCATTTCATTACACATGGCAACTAAAGATCAACACACATGGCAACTATAATTGATTTCACATGGTAACTACAATTCATGCTTACAATGTACCCAGTTGCCATTTTTCAATAGATCGGCATGTCAAAAAGTTGGCAACTGCATTGCATTCTACATGGCACCTAATACCTTCATGCTTGTGCAAATAAGATGGTAAGATAATCCACTTACTTGTTAAAAAAATTGTTGGTATATATCTTGATCATCTGCCTCTCCATCGGTAAATATGTTAGCAATTTAGGTTGCTTGAGTGCGGTGTTTGCTTCTTGCTGCAGCTCAGATCCCAGTATTTTCTGTTGCAAAGCTGTGTATTGCTTGGCAAACTGCAGCAATGAGTTTCCAGGGCTCACGTACCGCTTCAAAACAGCATTGAACCCCTTGCTGCGCTGAGTAGTCTATAGAAATGGGAAGAAGCACTGCATGAAGTAGGCTAGTACCAGTACATTCGCTTCTCCCACGGCCTAGTAAGTGTCTTGTTGTCTTGGACTTGGTATGTTTCAATCATAGCCGTCCAGCTCCATTCAAACTCCTCCACTGTCAAACTGTGGTCCACATACAATCGAATGCCTTGTGCAGCTCTGGACGGTCAGCAAAGAATGGTCCTAGCGTCTCCTCAGCCTTCTTAATAATATGCCACTTGTAGTGTCTGTGCACTGCCAACAGAAAGACCTCCTCTATGCATGCACGCATGCTAAAATCCTGGTCTGTTATTATGTTCATCGGAGCAAGTCCACCCATGCACTCCAAGAAGGTTCTAAACAGCCAAGTGTAACCATCCGTATCTTCGTTCCAAACAAGCCCGCAACCGAACTGCAATGACTGATTGTGGTTATTTATTCCTATTAATGGAGCGCAGGGAATCTTGTACATATTAGTGAGATATGTCGCGTCAAACAAAATGCAATCACGGAAATGTTTGTAGGCTCTTCTTGCAGCACCATCCACCCAATACATGTTTCTGACATAGCCCTCATCGTCCAATCGTATCCTGTAGAAGAAATGAGTATCTGCTTTTGCTTTCTCTTCGAAGTAGGCTATTGTGTCTTCTATGTCAGCCAACCTGCTCTCTCTATGGTACTTAGCCTTTAGGTTCGTGACGTCTGCTGGTATGCAGGGCATGCTACTCAGACTACCATCTCCGTTGTGGATCAAAGATAGTATCTGGACCATTCTTGATGGACCGACATTACAATCATGTAGCAACTTTATGAATTTCTTCTTGAGGGGGCTGAATCCTTTGTGGGCGCTCAGAAATTTTATGAGGTCAAACTTCTTTATGATGTCGTGGTTGTGTTCGTCAAAATATTTGTTGACCACCCACCATGCTCCATTTACGTTTAGCTTACACCGGACAGGGCATTCTGTCTTGAGAATGATGCCTCTCTTTCGTTCCGGCATGACAGGCACAACACCTTTACCCTTCTTGTTCCTACGTGCCTTGTAGCACCTTAACTCACCTCTGTTGTACTCGTTAGTTTTTTTATTTTCCTATGGTATTCGGTGTTCACCGCAAACCCATGGAACATTGCATATCTCTGGTAGTATTCTTTGGCATCTTCAAACGAACCAAATCTTTGCCCAACATATGGTGGTTGGGGTATCATGATTTCCGATTACCCATCTTCTTCCTCCCCTTGCGCTTCGTCATCAGTTTCATCATTCACTTCAGTATTGGCGGCTGTTTCATCTGCTTGAATGTTGCCTGTGCTGGTGTGCAAAGGTGTGCTTGTCGTCATTGCTGCAACGATTGCCAGTTCCGACACTGATTCTGCATTGTTTGTGGCAGCATTGGTGACTTGATGGTTGAATGCTCCTTCCGTGTGCTCAAAGGTTCCCGCAGTAGATGTCCACGCGCCACTGTTGATTGTAGTTGAAGGTCCTGCAAAAATAACAAAACAGGTACGTGTGTAAGCATTGCTTGAATGGCAGGTTTATCGTAACGGAATATGGAAACTGCATCTGATTTGGCATGATATCATTCATACAACAAGCCATGGCAACTGCATCTTGCCATGCATGGCAACTACAGTTTCTCAGCCGTGGCAGCTACAGTTCAACAAACATGGCAGCTATTGTTGCCAAGACATGGCAAGCAGCATCTTTAACATCAAAACTTGCATTCTCCATACGAGCCCACTAGGGAAATGGAGTTAATCACGAATAGTACACACACACACACACAGTAATTGGCAAATCCTGAAGACAGTAGATGACTATTTTGCACGTGTCCACTTGGTATTTGCTGCCACCACCGTGACAAATCCGCTTTTCCCCATGCTTTTCCACAAAAGCAAATGCACTATTGTTTTGTTGGTTCACATATTTTACCTTGTTGTGCCGCATGTGCTAATTGAAGCCGGTATGTCATTTCAACTTGTTGTGCTCTATCTGCAATAGTGATGGCTTGCAACGGTGAAGCTTGCCACGATACCTTTGCCGATGTGGTTCCACCATAATAGCCTGCGATCATTAGCAGTTGGTCAATGCATGGCAACCGTAGTTTTGTACAACATGGCACATGTAGTGGTTCAACCATGGCAAACAGATTTATTCACACATGGCAACAATAGTTGACTAGACATGGCAACCACAATTGATTAGACATGGCAACTTCAGTTGATTAGACATGGAAACTTTAGTTGATTAGACACGGCAACTTTAGTTGATTAGACATGGCAACTGCGTTCTGTCAAGACACCACGTAAACACCAACATCACCTATGTTCCTTCTCCTGATTCACTGTCCACAAAATCACTTTCATACGACTCACATGTGTACGACGTTGATGGCAGGTACCCAGTTACCGCCTGTTGCCATGTGCTGCATGATGGTCCTCCATTTTTCCACAAAACTCATAAGTCTTTGCCATCCCTGCAATTTTTCTTTCTTGGCCACATCAGTATGCTTTTTTCATGTGTGTTACCTTGATTTGCCACATTGGCTACTTGAAGCTGGTCTCCCATACACCTATCAACATTAGCGGCTTGTGTTTGAACTTGCCATGGTATCCCTGTGTGTGTAGTTGTGTCATAAGAACCTGTGAAAAATGACATTGTAGGACATAAGTAGAATGCCATTTTCCTCCACACAAACATGGCAACTGTCCCTTTTTTTATCATGCATCATACCGATGTTCGCGTACTGCTCTAGTAGTGGAAGCAACGGCCCTGCGGAAATGAGTTGATTGTACTCTGCTGCATCCCAAGGGGGCGCTTCCGGCCTTTGAGAAAACCAAGGATCAGTGCCATCTTCATGATTCATTTTTTCCGCTTTTCCTCCCACTGTGTTTTCAGTCACTGCATGAACAAGAACGCATGAATATTCGAAATGCATTCTTGATGTTTGCACATACAAGAAAACATGGCAATCTTATCACATTTCTTGCATGAACAACCAATACAACATGGCAAGTAGGACATGCACATTCAGTCTCTTTTCTAAAATCTGGATGCCAACTATCATTTTGAACCGATGGCAACAACCAACATAATATGATGGCAAGTAACAACATAACATGGTGGCAGCTAACGGCAAAGATAGGTGGCAACTAACATCGGCTACAGGTGGCAATTAATTTTCTCCCTCCCTATGCACCACCCAAATTCCTCCTTTTCTTCCCATGATTTTACTGAATCCTACACATCCTTCTGGAGCAACTACTTGCAACAACCCAACCCAGAAGCTTAGTTCAAATCTAGGATAGAATATGGCAGATCCTGCGTATGTTGGTGGGCAAAGGGGAATAAACACAAATCCGTGGTGTGTTTGCCATGACAGTGTGGATCTAGTCGCCATCTTCGTGGGCAAACTGGAATTGCAATTATTTGGGACATAAGAAGGATGAGAAAGAGGGGAGATTGGAGATCAACCTGTTTAGCTCGTCGTCACATTTTTCGTCGATCGGGAGGGGGCGGGGGGGATTGGGGTGGGTTGGCGCTAGAGATCTGGTCTGGTTGCCATGGCAACTGGACCAGGAAAATGATGGAGGTTGGGGATCGAGAGGTAGGAGACGACGGTGGCAGGTCGCCCTGGGGTTCGAAGGCAGGCCAGGACGATAGGCGCATTCGGTTGTGCAAGCAGCGAGGTCGATCGCCCGGGCGTGTGGGTGATTATGCCAGACACCGGACGTGCGGGCTATGGCTGCATGCGCCCGGACGCCGTCGTGCGGGCGGGGTTGCCTCCGTGCCACACAGGGCGTGCGGTACAACCCCCCTAGATGCCACACGTGTGGCAGTTATCGTCATCCTAAATGTTTTTAGATATAGCTCGTCGTTTGGTTGGGAAGAGCTATTGTGTTTTATTTTCATTATTTGGGCTTGGCCCAAACAAAGAATACATATGACAACAAAAATATTATACACATAACATTTGTTTGAAGTAGTTTTACCTGGACGCAATTGTTCCTCCATACCTTCACGCACGCTAAGCATGACATCTTCTTACTTGTCTAAAACAACAACTTGAGTTATATCAGACTCTATGGCCATGACTTCTAAATGTGTTTTGGCATTGGTGGTATATCAACGTGTATATATGGGCAAGGTCGGCAGTGTCTCAAAGACGTTCGCAAAACACATCGGTGGTATATATCAACGTGTATACATAGGCCAATTCAGTAGTGTCCGAAAGACGTTTGCTTTCTCGGTTGTACGTTGTAGGTTCGTGTTCGTTTGCTTTTTTCCTGTACGTCCTAGTAGTTCTACCAAACTCTGACATGTTTTGTTCTGTTGGGCAGGAGGAGCGCATGCAGTAGCAAACCTGCATATGCAATCACGCAAGCGTTCAAGGCTTGCCCGGCCCGCTTCTGTGTACTTGCTGTTCCTTTTGGCATTGGTCCAGCAATTTTTTATCCCGCATTTCTTTTTTTACTACCAAAAGAGAAATCAAGAAATACCTCATCCAATCTGTAATACATCCATATCGTCGAAACCTCCTTTCGCTAATACATCCAGAAATTGCGTGGGAACAAGAGTTTTTCCCCCCGAAACCTAGGGCTCCCTGGCGGCGCTAGGGTTTGGAGTGGGAACCGATCGGCGGCCGCGGATCTCATCGGCGGGCCGCCCCGAGGACTCGGCCGGGGGTATGGCTACACCACCAACGGCGGAGACGGTGCGAGGTGACCCTGGTCCGGCCAACCCCCGCTCGGCGAGGGAGAAACTGGAGGAAGCTCTGCGAAAGCTGGATATCTCCGAAGAGGAGGCAACTCCCCTCGTGATAGATGATCGACAAGACGGTGCTCCGGTGAAGTGGCTGCTAGCAGGGAAGGTTCTCTACCGAAACCTGTATCATATTCACACCATTGGCAACGCTTTGCGACCGGCGTGGGGAAACCCTAGGGGATTGCAATTCCGATCAACTGGGCCGAACACCTTTGTTGCTGAATTTGAAGCCCAGCGTGATAGAGATAGAGTATGGACGGGATCGCCGTGGCACATCAACAAGAACGCGGTCATCCTGGCTGAGTTCGATGAGTGCATGCGCCCTGATGAGGTTAAGTTTGATCGGCTACAAGTATGGGTCAGGGTTTTGAACCTACCCTACAATCTGCGAGATGATGCATGGTGCCTCCCAATAGCTCGGACGATTGACAAGGAGGTGCAGATAGCAAAGTTCGATCACAATGGAGGTTATCTCCGAGCAAGGGTTTCTGTGGATGTAAGCAAACCGCTCCGGAGATGGGTGCTAATTGATTCGGCAAGGAGGAAGAAGGTGGATCACTATGATATGCAATATGAACAGATCCCTTATTTCTGCTTCTCTTGTGGTAGGTTGGGACATTCGGATATGTACTGCTCTAACCCTGGTTCACGTGATGACAAGGGTGAGCTGCCGTTTGGACCTTCATTGCGAGCTCCTGACGAGACCAAATATACAGCAAGCAGCGACAATTCCTCGAGGGGACAGAAGTCTGATCAGAGTAGCAAGCAAGAGACAAGAAACTCAAGAACAAAAACCAAGCAAGATGGGGGAGAAGAGGTGATCTCGCCCCTGAAGAACAAAGAGAACGTGCGGTATAAGAGGAAAGATGGACCGACTGCAGTCTATAAACCCAGGCAATTGCTTCTTGCGGCGGCGCATGCCCCAGGTGAACTAGAGCCGAGCACGAGCAATGCAGGGGGGGAGGATGATGAGGACCTGGTTCGCGCACCAAAAAAGAAGAGGCCAACGCCAGAAAATTCGGCAGAGACCGATCACCGGTCCTGCCCATCCCAATGAGTTGCCTCTCATGGAACTGCCGGGGGCTTGGGAACCCCGAGGCGGTTCGGGAGCTTCGCAATGTCATGAAGCTAGAAGGACCCACACTCCTCTTCGTCATGGAAACAAAAATCAAAGGGAAGAGGGTTGAGGATTTGCAAAGACATCTAGGCTTCGGCGGGTGCTTTGCGGTTGATAGTACTGGTCTAAGTGGTGGTATTGGTCTGTTTTGGTCACAAGATGTTATTGTGGACCTCAATAATTATAGTGCTAGTCACATTGATGTTTCTGTTAAATTTAAAGAGCAAAACTCCTTTCAATGGAGGTTGATTGGTTTCTATGGGGCGCCCCGAGCGGAAGATAGGCATCATAGTTGGCGTTTCCTACGCACTCTGCATAACATACCTCATGCGGCATGGATATGTTTGGGTGATTTTAATGAAACTCTCTTCTCTAATGAGAATTTTAGTCGGGCTGCTAGGCCAGAGAGACAGATGAGAGAGTTCAGAGAAGTTACTGATGAGGTGGCCCTCCAAGATTTGGGGTGGTCAGGCACTCCATATAACTGGGACAATCGTCAAGCGGGTGATGCGAATGTTAAGGCAAGGCTTGACAGGGTCTTTGCCAATGAGGAATTCCGGCAACACTTTCAACACATCAGAATCAGGCATGTTTCTTCTGTCGAATCTGATCATTGTTTTGTTGTAGCGGAGATTAGGGAAAAGATCAATAATATGTCACGTGCAAAGAGACAGTTCCGATATGAAAATGTTTGGTCATCGCATGTGGACTATGATCGAGTTGTCACTGAAGCGTGGCAGGAGGCAAATAGGGGACCGGGCCTTCAAGGGATTGTGGATTCACTAAGTCACCTTAAGGAGACGCTTGAACCTTGGGGGACTCGCGAGTTTGGCTGTTTAACACGCCGTGTCAGACAGCTACAGAAGAGACTTGACAGACTACGCTGTCGTTTGGTTGGCCGGGGGCCTACAGATGAGGAGAAAATAGTGGTTCGGCAGCTTCGAGAGGCTCTTCATCAGGAAGAGATTTGGTTCCGTCAGCGATCACGTGTTCCCTGGCTGAGAGAAGGAGACCGTAATACGTCGTATTTTCAAGCTCAGGCTGCACAAAGGAAGCGAATTAACAGAATACAGGGTTTATGTAGATCGGATGGCTCGGTCTGTGCAAACGAAGAGGAAGACAAGGCCGAGGTCCAGGCGTTCTACCATAACTTGTACGAGTCCCAAGGTTGGAGGGATTCTACAGAACTGCTCGATCATGTTCCTGCCAAGGTGACGGAGGACATGAATGTGGAGCTCACAAAACCCTATACTGCGGAGGAGGTCAGGACAGCTTTGTTCCAAATGGCTCCATCCAAAGCACCTGGGGTAGATGGTTTTACTGCGGGATTTTATCAGCGTCACTAGAGTCTGCTGGGTGAGGCTGTAACCAAGGCAGTTTTGGATTTTTTAAACGGGGGAGAACTACCTGTGGGTCTGAACGACACGTCGATTACGTTGATCCCCAAGGTACGACATCCTCAGTCTATAACACAATACAGACCCATCTCTCTCTGTTCGGTTTTGTATAAAATTGCTTCAAAGTGTGTGACAAACCGATTGAGAGTATTCATGGGGGAAATCATCAGTGAAGAGCAGAGCGCCTTTGTTCCGGGGCGGCTCATAACTGACAATGTGTTGGTGGCATACGAAAGTGTGCATACTATGCGACGGAGGAAGAAAGGAAAAAACTATGCTTGTGCTGTCAAACTTGATATGATGAAAGCATACGACCGTGTCGAGTGGCATTTTCTGGAGGCAATTCTCACTAAGTTGGGCTTCAATGTTGATTTTGTCAGGCTCGTTATGAAGTGCGTATCATCGGTGCGCTTCTCAGTTCGGGTCAATGGTGTGTTGCTGCCATTTTTTTCACCCTCGCGCGGGCTGAGACAGGGTGACCCAGCCTCACCTTTCCTCTTTTTGCTATGCGCGGAGGGCTTCTCCTCTATGTTGAAGTTTTATAATCATGGCTATATTGACAGAGGAATCAGAGTAAGTTACAGATCGCCTTGGGTAACTCATTTGCTTTTCGCAGACGACAGCTTGATCTTCATTAGTGGAAACACCCAAAGTGCAGCGAGACTTAATGAAATCTTGAGGGTTTATGGTGATGCTTCGGGTCAGTGTGTCAATCGTGCGAAGAGCGCAGTGTACTTCAGCTCCAACACACCGGCCCAGCTCAAACAGCAGCTCAAAGCGGTACTCAATATTGATGTTGAGGCGTTCAGTGAACGGTACCTGGGGCTCCCCACTGCGATCGGGCGCATTACAAGTGGAACTTTTGATCACATCAGGGAAACAGCTCGCGGGAAGATGCAGGGATGGTCTGAAAAACTGCTTGCGTGTGCAGGTAGGGAAACCTTGCTGAAATCAGTCGTACAGGCCATTCCTACGTACTCTATGAGCACCTTTCTACTAACAAAAAAGGTGTGCAAGAGTTTGACGTCACCCATGGCTAAGTTTTTTTAGAACAGCTCTATTGACAAAAATGCTCTACATTGGGTGTCATGGAAGAATTTGGCTACTCCAAAGTGCCAAGGAGGAATGGGGTTTCGTGACCCACAACAGTTTAACATTGCGCTACTAGGGAAGCATGGGTGGCGGTTCATGACGAACCCTGACTCTCTGTGCGCAAGGGTAATGAAAGGCCGCTACTTTCCTGATACAGACTTTTTGCATGCCAATGTTCCCAAATCAGCTTCTGCTACGTGGCGAGCTATCATTGCTGGCAGGAAAGCCCTACAGGCGGGACTTATCAAGAGAGTAGGAGATGGGAGCGCTATTGATGTTTGGATGGACAAATGGATTCCGGGAACCATCTCCATGAAACCTTTATTCAGACCTCCGAGCACTAATATTCAGCGAGTCTCGGATCTGATTGACACTGAGAACTGGTCTTGGAAGCAGGAACTTATAAGGACAACCTTTATTGCTCCAGATGCAGATGCTATTCTTAATATACCCATCAGGAGGGGAGGAGGACAAGATTTCTTTGCTTGGGCCTTCGAACGCTCAGGCAACTACACTGTTAAATCAGCGTACCGTGCTCTAATGACTCAAAACGAGCGTCTAGCTCTAGAGGAAGCGACGGCTACAGGTGCTTCAACGGATGATAAACAGATGTGGGCAGCCTTATGGAAACTGAAAGTGATCCCAAAGGTTCGGGTGTTTTGGTGGAGGGTGTTGAGGGGGATTTTACCTGACGAATGTACTCTCAAGCACCGCCACATTTCAGTTCTTGACACTTGTAAAGTGTGCATGGCAAGACAGGAGGATCTCATGCATGCGTTAATACAATTGCTCCCATGCACGACGCTTCTGGAACGAAGCTTGTGCTTGGTTCGATCTTAGACTCCCTCGACTACATCCAAGGTCGTGGGCTAGAGACATTCTATGTGGTGATCGGATCAGGGATGTGGATCGTCCAAAAATCATCACCATCATGTGGACGATCTGGCATTCTCGCAACCGGATCAAGCATGACGAAGAAGGCAGAGACCCAGTGGCTGCGATGAGATCTACGCGGGAGGCCCTAGCGTTGCTGGAGCTACCCCGCAATGAAGCCTCCCTGCTGCCGGGACATGGTTGGAAGTCGCCGGAACCGGGTACGATCAAGATTTCATGCGATGGAGCACTCAATGTGGCGGAAGGTCGAGGAGGGGCGGGTGGCATAGCCCGGTCCGTATCTTCGCTCTTGGGGGCTTGGTGCAAACCGTTCGGCAACATCTCCGATCCTCTTATCATGGAAGCCTTATCAATGCGAGAAGGAACGCTCTTTGCGAAACTTCGAGGCCTATCGCATGTGATAATGGAGACTGACTGTCAGGAGTTAGTGCAACTCTGGCATACACGCCACAACTCACGTTCGGTTGTGGCTCCTATCCTAGATGAAATAGGAGAGCTTAGTTGTGATTTTTCTGTTTTTCAGATACAACATGTATTAAGGTCAGCAAACTTACCGGCCCATCTATGTGCAAAACGTGCATGCACATTGAATGTGACCGAATGTTGGCTTGAGGACACCCCTAGTTTTTTGGTTACCAGCCTTTTGGCTGATTGCCCGGGGAACTCTTTTGTTGAATAAAGCTTTCTGATTTGCCCGCAAAAAAAAAAAATACATCCAGAAATTACGCGTCAGTGTGATGAAGTCCATTCATAGCAGCCATGCCATGTCGACGTCGTCCTGCCCGCCAAAGCTCCAAGTTCTTGAATCTTGATATTGTCATTTTCGCGCCCCCACATGGCGAGCTCGTCGTGCTTAACGTCGGCTGGCCGTCCTCCAGGAGATCACGGGCATGCAACTGGGATAGTGCAAAACTGTGGAGACCATCCACTCTCCATTGATAGTCGGCGTGTGCTCCCTTAGGCCCTCATCCATCGCCTTCAGCGTCCCCGTTGCCACTCCTTCCACCTCAACCCTCCAGCCGGACCCTGTGCTAATTGCTCCCCGTGCTCCAACGGCCAATGCCCAGAGCACCGCTGGCTCGGTTCAGAACTTCATATACTGGTCTTGTGCTGCTGAAATTCACTGTGTATCAAACGCCGACATCCATCTTACTATCTTCAGTAAAAAAAGGCTGACCACATGGCTTGAAGCACAACTGGCATTCAATCTTGGGGAACAATGTCCAACGATGTCATTGGAAATGGGATCTGGCAGCCACCACGTCTTCTTTGAGCGAGTTGAATATTCAGATATTAGGCACGAGCGCGACCACTATTCAGAGGAAATTTCACCGACCATGATGGGGTTGCAGGTATCAGATTTGCCTTGATCCTCTCCTCGTGCATCTTGTCGAGGAGAGATACTACCATGTCAGTTGTATCAGACCAACGAAAAAGAGACAACAGTAGAGCGCTCGCCGGCTACACACATCTCTGCCTAGAGCTTCCCAACCTTGTCCAGCTGGCGGATGCTGCATGTACCATCTATTAGGAGCATGTTGTAGGTCCATTGATCAGGCGTGTTCCCCTGACGCCGGCACCACCCGTCGTAGGGACACAAGCTTCGACAGGCATGCGGCTGTAGCCAACGCGGCCCTCAGACAGCATCATCGTGGCCTTGGCGTTGCACAGGCGAACGCGAAGGTACCAGGCCAACACTCGATTCCCTGTCGACAGTGGACCAAGACGGCGACTATAGCCCCGACCATCTCGCCGCAACCAGTGCCTTCAGTTCGTTGAGCATTTTTCCTCCGGCAACACATACCTAGGTCTGGATCGATGAGTCGTAGTTGTTTGAAGCATGAGCATGACGATATTTTCATCTCAGCGTCGATCAATGGTTGGCTGTGAACACAATCGAACACCAAGAGGCAGTGCCCGCGTCGGCGCCCTCCATCAACAACGATGTAACTGCCAAGATGCTGTGCCGACGGCGGCGCCCTCTATCGGCAACGACATAACTGCATGGCATCGGTTGTCAATACTTCCAATTGGGATGGAATTTATATGAAGTCGGTTGGGAACAGGGAGCCGTCGTTGAGTAGTGCAAACCAAATCGGCAACGTATTGGAATTGGATTGGAGTTGTAGTTGTACTGCGGGATCAGGTGAAAGTCTAGCTCCTCTAGCGTCAAAACACAGGACATCGACCACATATGAAAAATAGTGGAAGAAATTGATTTCCTAGTATACGACTTAGGGAGCTCCTACTCCGCGCCTTCAGTGCCAACTAGCCAACTTGGCGCTCGCAGCAGCGCCTCGCTTGGCCGGCCCACGAATGTTACACCAGCGAACAAAAAATCCTAAAAATAGATGCAGCACCGACGATTCGAACTCACGTCTGTGAGTTCTAAACCCGCCCGCGTAACCACTAGAGCTAGCTAAAACTAGTGCTCATTAGTACCTCAATAATAATTAAGGGCAATGTGGCCTGCACGATTCCCAAAAATGAAAGTTCACGGATTTTAGAAAAGTTTGCAAAAAAAAATTCAAAAGAAATGGTCACGTATTCAAAAAAGTTCACAAACAATGAAAAATGTAACAAAATTTCAAAAAGACCACTAATTTAAGAAAAATTCGTGAGTTTGAAAAAAGTTCACAGATTTGAAAAAGTTCACATGAAACAAAAATAGTACAAAAAAATTGAATAAAGTTCACTAATTTGAGAAAAAAGTTCACAAATTTGAAAACAATTTCATCAATGTTTTAAAAAAAGTTCAT
This sequence comes from Triticum aestivum, assembly GCF_018294505.1. Lineage (NCBI taxonomy): Eukaryota > Viridiplantae > Streptophyta > Magnoliopsida > Poales > Poaceae > Triticum > Triticum aestivum. The sequence goes on along the minus strand of NC_057795.1, from coordinate 294,852,544 downwards.
CTTTTTTGAAAAAAGTTCATCAAATTTGAAAAAAAGTTCATCGGATTTGAAAATGTCATCGATTTTGAAAAAAGTTCATCGATTTGGAAAAAAGTATATTGAATTTCAAAAAAAGTTCATCGATTCTGAAAAAAGTTCATCGAATTTAGAAAAACACGCACTAAAGAAAACAAAGAAAGATGAGAAAAAAGAAAAAGAAAAAGGAAAAGGAAAAGAAACGAAGCTGACGAACGAGTAAAAAGGAGGAAAACGAGCTAACTAATTATTCACGGGCGGGTGTTCTGGTGGCTATAGCCGTGCGCTTGCAACAATCGCGGCGCGTGTTCGAATCCCCTTCGCCACACACTTTTTGCATTCCAAAAAACAGGAAAACGGGAACGGGCCGGCCCAATTAGAAACGCCTGCAGGCGCCTATTGGCGAACCAGTGCATAAGCGCCAAATAGGGAATGCCTACGACTTACACAAACCCGTACGTGATGAGAACTCCTTTTCGTGCCTAATGTTACGGCCCATTAACCCAGCGCCAGGCAGAGGGAAGCGGAGCACCAAGGGGCCAGCCCATAGCCGCATGCGAGACGTGAGACCAAGAGCATGTAAGAAAAAAAAAAGATTGCCTAAAAACACGTAAGGAAAAAAAGGCAGCCAACCGTTTTGAATCTCAGCCATCAATATTTATATTATAACACAAAATCAACGGATATAAACAGACGACTTATGGAGAACTATGAAAGCTTGCTTCTTTTAATATTAGGGAATGCCTACGACTTACACAAACCCTTCGCCACACACTTTTTGCATTCCAAAAAACAGGAAAACGGGAACGGGCCGGCCCAATTAGAAACGCCTGCAGGCGCCTATTGGCGAACCAGTGCATAAGCGCCAAATAGGGAATGCCTACGACTTACACAAACCCGTACGTGATGAGAACTCCTTTTCGTGCCTAATGTTACGGCCCATTAACCCAGCGCCAGGCAGAGGGAAGCGGAGCACCAAGGGGCCAGCCCATAGCCGCATGCGAGACGTGAGACCAAGAGCATGTAAGAAAAAAAAAAGATTGCCTAAAAACACGTAAGGAAAAAAAGGCAGCCAACCGTTTTGAATCTCAGCCATCAATATTTATATTATAACACAAAATCAACGGATATAAACAGACGACTTATGGAGAACTATGAAAGCTTGCTTCTTTTAATATTAGGTATAGATATAGATGTGCCCTATTTGCTTTTGCCACACACTTTTTGCATTCCAAAAAACAGGAAAACGGGAACGGGCCGGCCCAATTAGAAACGCCTGCAGGCGCCTATTGGCGAACCAGTGCATAAGCGCCAAATAGAAAATGCCTACGACTTACACAAACCCGTACGTGATGAGAACTCCTTTTCGTGCCTAATGTTACGGCCCATTAACCCAGCGCCAGGCAGAGGGAAGCGGAGCGCCAAGGGGCCAGCCCATAGCCGCATGCGAGACGTGAGACCAAGAGCATGTAAGAAAAAAAAAAGATTGCCTAAAAACACGTAAGGAAAAAAAGGCAGCCAACCGTTTTGAATCTCAGCCATCAATATTTATATTATAACACAAAATCAACGGATATAAACAGACGACTTATGGAGAACTATGAAAGCTTGCTTCTTTTAATATTAGGTATAGATATAGATGTGCCCTATTTGCTTGAAAATAGAAGATGGAGGCTATTGCTTTTTCAAGTGCAAGCAAGTCAAACAGTTATGGAGGATGACAATGTTGGAAGAGGTCAAGCTTGGTCTGATAAAATGTGTAAACCCTATGGAAGTTGTGTCTGCTTTATTAAGAATGGGGAATGAAAAATGTATAAAAGTCTACACTTTGCTATGGCTATTGTGGCATGAAAGGAACAAAGCAAATGATGGAGATCAAAGAAGAAATATTGTAGCAATAGCGCATTCGTTGGAAGTGCACAGCCAAGAATTCCAAAATCTTTTTTAAAAGGAGAAAGCTCAATACATGGTGCAAGATAAACTTTTGAAATGGTGTCCACCTCCACCAGCGACTCAAAATTAATATCGACGGTGCTTTTAGGGAAGGCACCACAAAAGGAGGGTGGGGCTTCATCATAAGAAATAAGGATGGGAGAAGTTGAAGCGGCTGGAGCTGGCAATCTGAACATGGTCACAGATGCACTTGAATCTGAAACTTGGGAACTAATGAAGGCAATTTGCAGAGCCATCAACCTTAACTTGGGATGCATTATCATTGAAATAGATTGTTTGGTTCTGGAACAGGCTATAACGAGCAATGCTTATGATCCGGCGAGTCATGGGGTCCTTTTCCAAGAAGTTAAGCAAATGCTTAGTTTAAATTTTTTTTCTTTTTTTTGCGGGAATGCTCAGTTTAAATTTCAGCTCATGGAACATCGTGTGGTGTCCAAAGACCTGTAACAACGTGGCACATGTATTAGCATCTCATGGTGCTAGTATGGGTGATGGAGAATCAGTGCAATGGTTCTCCCATGTCCCACACTTTGTATCTGAACTTTTTTTTTGAACGTCAAAAACCGCTTTATTAACTCATCGTAGGAATCTCATCTGAAATAGTACCGAGAATACAATTTGGGGGATCTAAGTCCCAAAAAAATAGAAGTACGAGAAGTAACACCTAGCTTAGCATATGGGCTGCCCCATTAGCCATCCTCCTGACCCAAGTGATCTTGAACTCCTCCCTAGTCTGGATCATATCTTCACCACTTCGATCATTTGTCCCACCGGCGATAAGTTGCGTCCCTCTTCTCCGATCATCTTTTCTACTACCTGTGAGTCCGTCTCCACATGCAGTTTCTGAATACCTCGTTGTTTCGCCAACTGCACCGCTTTCCGACACGCCAGGATCTCTGCTATCTCAACTTTGGGACATTCTGGGAAAAAATGGGAGGCCGCCCCTCGGAATGCGCCGTCTTCATCCCTGAAGATAACACCGACACCACCGCCCGTTCCTTCCTTGGCCATTGCCCCATCCACATTAGCTTTCATCCAGCCACTCTCCGGTGGTTTCCATCGTTCCTTGACAACATGCTTCACTGTCGGAACCCGGGCCCCATGGACCGTCCTCCACTCTTCCATCAGCATCTTGACTCAAGTCGCCACCTGTGCCGGATCCTCGATCCTTCTTCCTTCCCGCGTGTCATTTCTAGCAAGCCACAATGCATAGAGGCCCTGTATCATCATAGACTTTGAATCCTCATCCGCCTCCGTCAGCCACTGTAACAACCAGTCCGTGAGTCGACTCTGGGAGCACGCCGAGACAGGTGGGTTCGCCACCCTCACCCCCAACACCGAGCCCAACTCTTTCCAAAAACTCACCGAGTGCCAGCATGACCAGAACCGGTGATACATTGATTCCTCTCGCCCACAAGCCGGACAGAACACTCCGACTTTTATATGTCGCCGCAGAAGCTCTGCACCTACAGCTAATCCGTTCTTCATCAGCCTCCACACATGTATAATCGCTTTGCCAGGTGCATTGACTCCCCACAACACCATCCATCCCTGAAGCTTCGCTACAGACGACGAAGAGCCTGGCTGTCCGGTTCTTGCTCGCCTCTTTTCCATGCATAGATGATAGGCCGATCGGACAGTAAACTGCCCATTATTTGTAAAATTCCAGGCCGGAACATCTGCCATACCTTGGCCTCCGATGGTGATCTGGAGTATATCTTGCACATCATCTGGGGAAAACATTGCATCCAACTTGGCGCGATCCCACGCATCGCCGTCTTCAGTCAGCAGATCACAAACTCGCGTTATTCCATGTACATACTCCTGGCCCAGTGGCCGAAGATGACCTTGCCTTGGTATCCAATTATCATGGTGGATACGTATGCTTGTACCATCACCCACTCGCCATACCAATCCATCCAGCAAAAGATCTCTGCCATATAGAATGCTTCTGAAAGTGTACGAACCTCCACTCGGACAGGTAGCATTGAGAATGGACCCATTCGGGTAGTATCTAGCCTTCAACACATTGGCACAAAGTGAAGCCGAGGAGTGCAGCAACCCCCATGCTTGTTTTGCTAAGAGAGCCTGGTTGAAAACCTCCATATCCCTAAAACCCATTCCTCCATCTTTCTTGCTCATGCACATCTTCTTCCACGCTATCCAATGAACCTTCTTTTCCCCGTTTGCTTCACCCCACCAAAAGTTCGAAGAGATAGATGTCAGGTTCCCGCACAATTTCTTGGTGAGTTGGAAGCAGCTCATGGTAAAAGTTGGGGTTGATTGGAGGCCAGATTTAACCAACACCTCCCGTGATTTCTTCGACAAACCCTGTCCTTTCCATCCAGTAACCTTACCCTTGGCACTTTCTTTAACGTATTTGAACGTTCCCTCCTTTGAGCTACCCACTACTGTAGACAGCCCCAAATATTTTTCACTTAACGCTTCTGATTGAATTCCAATGACCTCCTTAAGATGTTCTTTGTGTGTGTCAGAACTCCCTTTCCCAAAGAAAATTGAAGACTTCTGTAAATTCATTTTCTGACCCGAAGCCAGCTCATAAGCCTGCAAAATGCCCTTAAGCGTGTCAAAATTACTTCGAGAGCCTTCAAGGAACATGATGTTGTCATCTGCGAAAAGAAGGTGGGTTACTGTGGGGCCAGTGCTCCCAAACGATACCCCCTTGAGGTCACCAGCCTGTTGCGCCTGTTTTAAGAGCGCTGAAAAACCTTCCACACAAAAAAGAAACAGATACGGCGACAAGGGATCCCCCTGACGACGACCCCGTGACGGCAAAAAAATGTGTGAGATCCCTCCATTAAGCTTAACAGAAAGGCGGGCTGATGTGACGCAGCGCATGATCATTCTAACCCATGCATCGGCAAAACCAAACTTCATCATCATCCTCTCCAAAAAGGACCACTCGACCCGGTCATACGCCTTCATCATGTCTATCTTTATAGCACATAACGGTCTCTTCCGTGTCCTCTTCCTTATAGCATGGACGCACTCATACACGACCAAAATATTATCGGTGCTAAGCCTCCCTGGGACAAACGCGCTTTGCTCCTCCGAGATCATTATTGGGAGGATCACCTTGAGCCGGTTAGCTAGCACTTTTGTAGCAATTTTGTACAAGACATTACATAAGCTGATCGGTCTAAAATGTGCCATCAACTCCGGTGAGTTGACCTTGGGAATCATGACAATGACCGTATCATTAAAAGTCTCCGGTGTTGCTGCCCCATACAAAAGTTTTTCACCGCTATGCACACGTCGTTTTTTAGCAACGACCAGTGTCGTTGATAAAACATCGCCAGAAAACCATCCGGTCCAGGAGATTTAGTTGGCCCCATTTGGAACAACGCCCTCTCAATTTCAGCGTCTGAGATCTCCGCCGTCAATTTTGTGTTCATCTCCTCCGAAACAATATTATCAATATGTTGTAACAGCCGATCCGCCTCCACCGACCCCTCTGTAGTGAAGAGATGAGCGTATAACTTGGCTGCCAATGCCCTCATTTCATCATTTGATGTGCACCGCGTCCCGTCCTCCTTGAGTAAAGATTTAACTATGTTCTTCCTTCGTCTGTGTGTTGCACGATTTTGGAAATATTTTGTGTTCTGATCCCCCCCATTGCAGCCAATCTATCCTGGACCGTTGCTTATAATATATTTCCTCCTCATATAAATCATGTAGTTGCCCTTCAATATCATTTACCTCCCCAAAAAAATTCGTGTGGAGCGACCTCTGTTTAGCATCCTGCAGCTGTGTTTTCAGCTTTGAAATCTGCCTCCATAGTGAACCAAACACCTCTCGGCTCCAACGTTGCATGGCCTTGGACATCGCGCTGAGTTTTTTACTCATGTCGGCCGCGCCTCCCAACACTTGATTGATCTCTTCCCATGCACTCAACACCATTTCCTCATACTGTTCATGGCGCGTCCACGCCTCCTCATAATGGAACCCTCTTTCCATCCTTGGGCCGCTCGCATCCAGCGACACGACCGCTCGAATGAACAGTGCAACATGATCCGATTCTTCCGTAATCACATGCTCTACTGCCGTCTCCGGAAACATTTGTAGGAAATCATCATTGCATGTGGCACGGTCCAGTCTTACCTGTATATTTGCATTAGCATCTTGCTTGTTATCCCAAGTAAAAGGGTATCCGGTGAAACCCATGTCAGCCAAGCCGCGGTCAGCTAGGCACTCCCTAAAACCCTCCATTTGGTTAAAGCTTCGCAGGTTCCCTCCTCTTTGCTCTGTTTGAAAGAGTATTTCATTAAAGTCTCCTGCACAGAGCCATGGCAGATTGTCTTGTCTCCTCAGATACCGTAAGGCCTCCCAAGTTTTGTTCCTTAGCTCCGTACGGGGTTCCACATAGATTCCAGTGAATCTAAAGGAACGACCCTCATATGTTATCACGGTATCAACATAATATTGGCACCATGGCCGCACCGTCACCTGAACATCATCTCTCCACCATAACGCAAGCCCCCCGCTTCTCCCCACACAGTCCACCGCCATACCCTTACTATATCCCAAACTCCATCTCAATTTCTCCATAGCCGTCACCCTCTTCTTTGTCTCACTCATGAACACCACCGCTGGGTTGTAAGACCTTACCAGGTCTCTAAGCTCGCCAACTGTCGGGTTCAACCCCAATCCCCGACAGTTCCAGGCCAAGATGATCATTGGTCCCGGCGGCCCCGGCTGCCGAGGTCCGCCGATTTAGCATCACGATCTCCAACACGCTCAAAAACTGACACCACCTTCTGTCTCTTTTCACCAGATAGTCCTTCATCCCCCTCCTTTCTAGCCCCATCGTTTTTTGGCACCCACACTTGCCTGGAGGGCCTCTTTCTCTCACGAGGCATATACTGCATATTGCCCTCCCGCTGTCGGGGTGCACCTCCATTATGCCTGGGTCTGCGTACGTAGTACCCTGGTGTGACGCCCTCGATTCAATCGTACACTAATCATACACGCAAATGTGTACGATCAAGATCAAGGACTCACGGGAAGATATCACAACACAACTCTAGACACAAATTAAAATAATACAAGCTTTATATTACAAGCCAGGGGCCTCGAGGGCTCGAATACATCAGCTTGAATACAAACGAGTCAGCGGAAGCAACAATATCTGAGTACAGACATGAGTTAAACAAGTTTGCCTTAAGAAGGCTAGCACAAAAGCATCTACGATCGAAAAGGCAAGGCCTCCTGCCTGGGAGCCTCCTAACTACTCTTGGTCGTCGGCGTCCGTCACGTGGTAGTAGGCACCCTCGGGGTAGCAGCCATCGTCAAAGGTGGCATCTGGCTCCTGGACTCCACCATCTGGTTGCAACAACCAGAAAGAAGAAAGAAGGGGGAAAAGGGGGAGCAAAGCAACCGTGAGTACTCATCCAAAGTACTCGCAAGCAAGGATCTACACTACATATGCAACATTATCAAAGGAAGGCTGTATATGTGGACTGGGCTGCAGAAATGCCAGAATAGAGAGAAGGTCTAGTCCTATCGAAGACTAGCATCTTCTGGAAACCACCATCTTGCAGCAAACAAGAGGGAGTAGAGTAGCATAAAGTAAAGCGGTAGTAGTGTTATCAACCTCGGCCAGAGATCCTTTCTCGACTCCCTGCGAGAAAGCAATCCCAGAGCCATACTATCCAGTTATCATCACAATCAAATCCTCATCACCATCCAGTTCTCATCACAAGTATCCAGTTCTAGTTGTATCGATCGGGATACAACTCCAAGTGTCCGTTACCGTAGGACAGGCTATGCATAGATTAGTTCTTCCCTGCAGGGGTGCACCAACTTACCCACCACGCTCGCTTAACTCCGGCCGGACACACTTTCCAGGGTCATGCCCGGCCTCGGCCAAACAATACGCCGCAACCCGACCTAGACTTAACAGAGAGGTCAGCACGCTGGACTAAACCTATGCCCCCAGGGGTCATGGGCCATCTCCCCGGAAACTCCTGCACGTTGCGTACGCGGTCGGTGAGCAGACCTAGCTACCTCCTTCAACAAGGCAGGCGCTTGCGCAGTCCAACCCGGCGCGCGCCACTCAGTCGCTGACGTCTATTAAGCTTTGGCTGATGTATACGACGCAGAACGCCCATACTATGCCCACGTGATGGTTAGTGCTATCAGGCCAGAGGCCCCTCGGATCAAATATCCAAATCGTAGTGGATTAGGAACGCGCGGTAACAAGCAGAGACTCACGAAAGAGGTGACCCCGTTGCCCCGTCTCGAGGACTTGCGGCAAGGGCTAAGAATGCCCGGCCCCGCCTCGTAATTATCTCACGGGCACCTTCCAGGTCAACCCGTCTCCACATCACTTTCCAAGTAACAGTTGTAAAGTCCAAGTATCCGTGTGTCCAAACATCAAGAGGAAAACCCAAGGAATCACCCCCGGTGGGTTCCACTCAATGTAATCATCAAGGTGAACGTAGAGGAATCACCCTCGAGGTTCACACTTGAGGGGTTGCACGACAGAGCCGTATCGGAAGTGGTTAAGGAGGAAATCACCCTCGATGACCACGACCGAATAGCTACACTACAGGTTAACATCAGAAGTGCTGTAGAGGTCTCACCCTCGGCACTCGATAGTAACCCAGCAGTGTCGAGCAACTAAGGGGAAAGTGATGTGCGGTGCCGGGGCCTGGTCTTCAATCCCGTTGATCGGGTCTTCAATGATGAAGCAGGGGCAACAAGGACAAGGTGGGGGTCACTGATGGATCACTAACCAACCTATACTAAGCAATTTAGGATAAGCAGGTAAGGTACAATAACAGGTACAAAAGCAGGCTATGCATCAGAATAGGAGCATACAATAACAGTAGCAAAATCTAATGCAAGCATGAGAGCAAGGAATGGGCGATATCGGGATGATCAAAGGGGGGGCTTGCCTGGTTGCTCTGGCAAGGAGGGGTCGTTGTCGACGTAGTCGATCACAGGGGCGGCATCGGTCTCGGGGTCTACCGGAGAGAAGAGGGGGAAGAAACAGTAAATATAAAGCAGACATAGCATCACAAAGCGTAACATGGCAATATGTTGTGCTAGGTGTGACCTAACGCATGGCTACATGATATAGGTGAAGGGGGAATTCAACTGGGAATGTATTCCCGGTTCCGGACCCATGTCACACAGATGACCGGAGGGGAAATGTTCCATGTTCAGCATGCTAGAGGCATGTGACAGCTGAACGGACCGCATTTTCAGATTCGTTGGATTTTTCTGAGCAACTTTCATATAGAAAACATTTTCATCGGAGTTACGGTTTATTTTATATGAATTTCTAAGATTAAAGCATATTCTGAAATCTCTAGATTTATTAATAATTTCGCAATTAAAACTATAAATTTACATTTGTCACCTAGTGTGTTGCCAGCCACAATCAATGACATGTGGGGCCAGGTCAAAGTCAACAGTACAATCAGTTGTTGACTAGGTCAACCAATGAATAATTTCTGTGGGTCTTATGTGTCATTGGCTATGGTTAACTAGACTTTAATTAAATTAGATTAGCTAATCGTGGGGCCACTGTCATTAATTAGTAGTTAAACTAATTAGTAATTAGCCCCTAAGATAAAATGCACGGCCGGTCGGCGGTGGTTGTGCATACATACGCACACCACACGGGCTTGGACATGGCCACGACCATGGCCACTTAGCATCAACTAGCATCGGCTGGAACAACAACTAGCAGCAGCAGTAGGAAGAATCAGCAGCCGGCAATTAGCAACATCTAGGAGCAGTAGTCGCCAGCAGTCAGGAGCATCAGCGGCGGGCACCAGCAGTGAGCAGCAGCAAGCGGCACAGCAACAAGCGGCGTAGGAACAAGCGGCAGCAGCGGCAAGAGGAGCGGCAGTGTGACTGCTGCAGCAGCTAGCAGAGACAGAGGGCACCAGCACGCACATACGCATACGCTGGAGCTCGGACAAGCTCGAGGACGACGACTACGACAACGAATCGAGGGGGCGAGTTACGGAGGCGGAACGGAGCGGGAATGAGGGGGAATCGGAGGCGCAGCTCACAGCGAAGCTCGTGGAGGGCTTGACGAAGCCGGAGGGGTCGAGGGAGAGCGGATCGACGGCGAGGTCGTGGCGGCTGTGCGTGGGGAGGAACCCGATGGCGAGCGCTGGCGGCGGCCTGGAGACGAGCCGAGGGGCGTAGAGGAAGGAGACGACGACGGCGGACCGCCTGGACGCCATGGCGTAGCTCGGGGTGGCCGGTTGCCGCGGGATCGATGAGGGCACGGCGACGACCGCCAGGATTCACGTTGGGGAGAAGACAGTGGCGCGAGGGAGAGAAGGGGAATTGAGCTAGGGTTTGGGAAGAGGGAGAGAGCGGTCTTGTAGGGCGCCAGGGGGCATGGATGGCCGCCCCGTGGCCAACGGCGCCGTGTACGGTCGCCCTGCATCCACGAGCGCCCGATGAACAGAGGAAGGGGATAACCTGGCGGTGGGCTGATCTTCAGTGTGGGGGGTTGGGCCAAAGTGCACCCTGACTTTAGTTTTTTTTTAACTCTTTGCTATTTGTATTTTCTGCTACTGTTTTGCATCAAGTTGGGCCACCACATGATTTTTCCTTTGAACGAAACTTTGCACATAAATCTAACACAAAAGCTAAGAGTGGCATAAAAAGTTTGGGTCAATTGAAAACTCATAAATATTTGTTTATTATGAAAAGGTTTTGTTTGTTGCAGTTGGACCACTTCATATTTTACTAGAGATTAATCGTAGAGCCAAATGATGTTGGTTTCTCCCTGACAAATGATCGCAAGAATTTATGCTAAAATTCAAACATTTTAGTTTTATAGTTTGAAGAAAATAATAATTTGACTTATTATTTGAGTTTTGGGTTTGACTCCGATTTTCATCAAGTGGCAAATTGGCTTAATAAAAAAAAGATGACATGGCACATTAGGGTGAGATCACTGTAGCTTAATTATCGGGGCGTTACAAATCTCCTCCACTACAAGAAATCTCGTCCCGAGATTTAAGGGGTGGAGTAAGGGGAAAAGACTCAGGAAGGACGGAGTTCAACACAAGATAGGTACCTGGGGGTTATCTCAGAGAACATGGCATAGAGGCATCTCACGAATTGCAATTCAAGAAGGTCATCGAGAGCAAGGTAAGGAGGTGCAATAAGAAGCTTCAACCGGGTAGGCAATCGTTCGTTGCCTGAAACAGAGGGTGAAAGGGGTTCAGAGCAATGGGAAATAAGTATTGTCTCTGATACCAGAACATATCACAAGAAGGTGGCTCGTGAATTACATACTGTGACGCCCCCGATTCAATCGTACACTAATCATGCACGCAAATGTGTACGATCAAGATCAGGGACTCACGGGAAGATATCACAACACAACTCTACAAATAAAATAAGTCATACAAGCATCATAATACAAGCCAGGGGCCTCGAGGGCTCGAATACAAATGCTCGATCATAGACGAGTCAGCGGAAGCAACAATATCTGAGTACAGACATAAGTTAAACAAGTTTGCCTTAAGAAGGCTAGCACAAACTGGGATACAGATCGAAAGAGGCGCAGGCCTCCTGCCTGGGATCCTCCTAACTACTCCAGGTCGTCGTCAGCGGGCAGCACGTAGTAGTAGGCACCTCCGGTGTAGTAGGGGTCGTCGTCGACGGTGGCGTCTGGCTCCTGGGCTCCAGCATCTGGTTGCGACAACCAGAAAGAAAGGAAAGGGGGAAAAGGGGGGAGAAAGCAACCGTGAGTACTCATCCAAAGTACTCGCAAGCAAGGAACTACACTACATATGCATGGGTATATGTGTAAGGAGGCCATATCAGTGGACTGAACTGCAGAATGCCAGAATAAGAGGGGGATAGCTAGCCCTGTCGAAGACTACGCTTCTGGTCACCTTCGTCTTGCATCAAGTATAAGAGAGTAGATTGGAGTCCTCCAAGTAGCATCTCCCAATAACATCTCATAGCATAATCCTACCCGGCGATCCCCTCCTCATATCCCTGAGGTAGAGCGACCACCGGTTGTATCTGGCACTTGGAAGGGTGTGTTTTATTAAGTATCCGGTTCTAGTTGTCATAAGGTCAAGGTACAACTCCAAGTCGTCCTGTTACCGAAGATCACGGCTATTCGAATAGATTAAACTTCCCTGCAGGGGTGCACCACATAGCCCAACACGCTCGATCCCATTTGGCCGGACACACTTTCCTGGGTCATGCCCGGCCTCGGAAGATCAACACGTCGCAGCCCCACCTAGGCAAAACAAAGAGGTCAACACGCCGGTCTAAACCTAAGCGCACAGGGGTCTGGGCCCATCGCCCATAGCACACCTGCACGTTGCGTGGGCGGCCGGAAGCAGAACTAGCCCCCTTAATACAAGAGCAGGCTTACGTTCCAATCCGGCGCGCGCCGCTCCGTCGCTGACGTCTGAAGTGCTTCGGCTGATACCACGACGTCGGGATACCCATAACTACTCCCACGTAGATGGTTAGTGCGTATAGGCTCGTAGCCAGACTCAGATCAAATACCAAGATCTCGTTAAGCGTGTTAAGTGTCCGCGAACGCCGAACAGGGCCAGGCCCACCTCTCTCCTAGGCGGTCTCAACCTGCCCTGTCGCTCCGCCACAAAGATCCACACAGAGGGCCGTCGGGACAAAGGTCCTTTCAGCCCCCAATCCGTGAATCACTCGCGGGTACTCTTCGAGCTGACCCGACTTTAGTCACCATCTGTATAGTATGTATGTATGTATAGTATATACCCGTGATCACCTCCCGAGTGATCACGGCCCAATATTATAGCAAGGCAGACTGACACGAAGGTAGGGCCAACAATGATAAACTAGCATCCTATACTAAGTATTTAGGATTGCAGGTAAGGTATCAACAGATGTAGCGACAATGTCAGGCTATGCATCAGAATAGGATTAATGAAAGCAGTAACATGCTACACTACTCTAATGCAAGCAGTATAGAGGAGAATAGGCGATATCTGGTGATCAAAGGGGGGGGCTTGCCTGGTTGCTCTGGCAAGAGAGAGGGGTCGTCAACTCCGTAGCCGATCTGGGCAGCAGCAGCGTCGGTCTCGTAGTCTACCGGAGAGAAGAGGGGGAAGAAACAATGAATACAATGCAACCAAATGCATATCGATGCATGACATGACAAGTAACGATGCTAGGTGTGCCCAATCGCGGTAGTAGGTGATACCGACGAAGGGGGGAAACATCCGGGAAAGTATTCCCGGTGTTTCGCGTTTTCGGACAGATGAACCAGAGGGGGAAAGTTGCGTGTTTGATATGTTAGGGGTGTGTGGTGGACGAACGGGCTGCGTATCCGGGTTCGTCTCGTCGTTCTGAGCAACTTTCATATAGAAAGTATTTTCATCCGAGTTACGGATTAAAAGATATGATTTTCTAAAGATTTAAATCATTTTCTGATTTTATTTAGTTATTTAATTCCAACATTATCCAAAACAGTGAACGATGACGTCAGCATGACATCAGAGTGATGTCAGCAGGTCAACTGGTCAGTTGACCAGTCAAACCAGACAGGTGGGTCCAGTGGGACCCACATGTCATTGTCAGGGATATTAACAGAATTTTAAAACTAACTAAATTGGGTTAATTAGTGGGTGGGGCCCGGTAGTCAGTGAGAGATTAGTGTTTAATTAATTAATTTAATTAATTAGCAATTTATCTCTTTATTTTTATTCGTTTTAAGACATGGGGCCCACATGTCAGTGGCAGTGGCTGCCACATCAGCGTAGTTGACCCGGTCAACTTGGCCAGTTGGGGCCCCAGGCCCACAGGCAGTGACCCAGGGGGTGAACCCCACGCACGCCACATCAGCCGGCCGGCGTTTAGACGCCGGCGAGTCCGTTTTCGCGGCGGCGCGGCTCGGGAGCGTGGCGGGTTTCGCCCATGGTGCACCAAACCGAGCGGGACCGGTCGCGTTCGAACGGCAAGACGACGGCGAAGTGAGTGGGGGTGGTTGTAGAGGCGGTGGTGGCCGGAGTCGAGCGCCACGAGCTCGCCGGCGGTGAGGTGGTTCGGGCGCGAAATGAAGACGGCGACACCGTGCGCTTCGGGGCTAGCGGGGAGGCCAGGGGGGAGCTGCGCGTCGTGCCGAGCACAAGGACTCGGCCCCGTGACCATTTGGTCACCGGAAGGGCGCCGGCGACGCGTGCAGGCGGCGGCGCGGTCGGGTGCTTCGGCGGTAGCTAGCTAGGGCACCGAGAGGCGAAGAAGGAGAGGGGGAGAGGACGGAGTGGAGCTCACCGAGCGGTCAAGAAAGACCCGTGGTGGCTTAGGAGCAGCAGAGCTCGTCGGGGAGGAAGGGGATCGCCGGCGGCCGTCGAGGAAGCAGACGACCCAATCCGGGGCCTGCGGTGCTCCTCGAGCTCGATGGCGAGGCGTAGCCGAAGCAGAGGTCGTCGGCGCGTCTCGTGGACGTGCAAGCGAGGCGCGGGGTGGCCGGTGGCCGCGGTTATGGCGCAGCCATGGCGACGGCGGCGCTCGGTTACGGAGGGGAAGTAGGGGGAGATGGATCTGGAGGGGAGAGGGAGAGGCGCGGGGGCCGAGGGCGAGCGTGGGGGCGAGTGGGAGGGGAGACCGAGGGGGCGCGGCGTCGGCGTCCTTATCCCCACGCCTCGTCGCCGGCGAGGTGGGTTCGGCTGGGACGCGCCCTGTTCCGACCCGCGTCGGGGGAACAGGGGAAGGGGACGCTGTGCGGGGGCTGGGCCGGCTGGGTCGGCCAGGCTGATTGCGGGCCAGGGGGTTGGGTGGTGGCCGTGCGGGTGGGTTGGGCTGCCTGGTCCAGGGGGCTCCCCCCTCCCTTTTGTTTTTTTTTCTTCTGTAATCTCTTTCTTTTATTTATTTCCCTTTCTGTTTTATTTAATTTTAGGGCATTTAGGCATTTTATAAAATGGCGTTTGCTTCACCATAATTACCAGTGCAATATTTGGCAACCCCCGAACATTTTCGCTTTGCCTTTTGAAAATTTAGGGCGTTTGTCACTAATTCATATTTTGAATTGCAATGATTTTGAACTACCACCTGATTAGCAACAGTAACACGGACGACATGGCATCATTAGAAGAATTTTACTGTAGCCTAATTATCCGGGCGTTACAAATCTCCTCCACTACAAGAAATCTCGTCCCGAGATTTAGGAGGTAGAAGGAAACAGTGCGGGGTATTCATCACGCAGGCGATCCTCACGTTCCCAGGTGGCTTCATCTTCAGAATGGTGCGACCACTGGACCTTGAGGAACTTGATCGCCTTCTGGCGTGTGCGGCGTTCAGCTTGGTCGAGAATGCGGACCGGATGCTCTTTATAGGAGAGGTCCTGTTGCAATTCGAGCACTTCATGATCCACAGCTCGGATTGGGTCCTTGAAGCAACGGCGGAGTTGCGACACATGGAACACATCGTGAACCTGAGAAAGGTTCGGCGGGAGCTCCAATTGATATGCCACTTTTCCACGCCTTTCCAGAATAGTGAATGGGCCAATATAGCGAGGAGCTAGCTTGCCCTTGATCCCGAAGCGGTGAGCACCCTTCATTGGTGTAACTCGAAGATAGGCCTTTTCGCCAGGTTGATAGACCATGTCTTTATGATGACGGTCATAATTACTCTTTTGGCGTGACTGAGCAGTCTTGAGATTCTCGCGAATAATGCGGACTTGTTCTTCGGCATGTTGGATAATATCCGGACCGAAGAGTGGACGTTCCCCAGTTTCTGACCAGTTCAGAGGGGTTCGGCACTTTCGTCCATATAACACTTCGAAGGGGGCCATCTTCAGACTAGCTTGATAGCTATTATTATAAGAGAACTCAGCATACGGAAGAGATTCCTCCCATTTCTTGCCGAAGGAAATAACACAAGCTCGAAGCATGTCTTCGAGAACTTGGTTGACACGTTCAACTTGCCCTTGTGACTGAGGATGAAAAGCAGTGCTGAAAGACAGATGAGTGCCCATAGCTTCTTGGAAACTTGCCCAGAATCTTGAAGTGAATAAACTGCCACGGTCTGAACTGATAACCAGTGGAATACCGTGAAGCGAAACAATTCTGGTCATGTAGAGGGTTGCAAGCTGACTAGCAGTGATCGTTTCTTTGACCGCCAGAAAATGTGCAACCTTAGAAAGTCGGTCAATGACGACAAGAATAGCATCATTGCCCTTTCTGCGATTTGGGGAATCCAGTAACGAAGTCCATTTCGACATGGTCCCATTTCCATTCAGGAATAGATATAGGTTGCAGAGTTCCAGCAGGCCTTTGATGTTCTGCTTTGATACGACGGCAAACGTCACATTCAGCAACATAACGAGCAATGTCTTGCTTCATGTTAGACCACCAGAATCTCTGGCGGATGTCTTGATACATCTTCGTACTACCAGGATGGATACATAGAGGCGTATCATGAGCTTCTTTCATAACCTCCTGGGTCATATTCAGGTTTTCCTTCTTACACGGCACCACTAGGCGGCCTTTGAAGTACAAGGCGCCATCATCAGCAATAGTGAAGGATGAGGAACTTCCTTCTTTGAGGTCTTGCTTAATCTTGTAGACTTCAGAGTCAAATCCCTGCATTGTCTTTATGGTGCCCACGAGATCGGGTTCAACAGCCAGGGTATAGAGGGAACCCTGGGAAACAACACGGAGATTCATCTTGCGGAACTCCGGAGGAGGGGGAGCGAGTGCACCCGGAGGAACAATATGGAGGTTTAGCTTTCTGAATTCTTCAACAAGTGAGGGCTGGACTTTGTGAACCTGGAGGTGGTTGCAGTAAGACTTGCGGCTCAAGGCATCAGCCATTACATTAGCCTTGCCTGGGGTATAGGAAATACCCAAATCAAAATCTGCAACAGTCTCCATCCATCTCTGCTGACGGAGGTTCAGGTCTGGCTGAGTAAACAGATACTTCAGACTTTGGTGGTCAGTGAAGATCTCGCAGCGATTACCGAGCAGGTAATGTCGCCACTGTTTTAGCGCATGAATGACAGCAGCAAGTTCGAGGTCGTGAACTGGGTAGTTCTCTTCGTGAGGGCGCAATTGCCGAGAGGCATAAGCAACCACTTTGCGCTCTTGCATTAGGACACAGCCTAGTCCTTGACGGGAAGCGTCGCAGTAAATGACGAAGTCCTTCTTAGTATCAGGAGGAGCTAGTACTGGGGCAGAAGTCAACTTGTCCTTGAGTGCCTGGAAACTTTCCTGACATTTATCTGTCCATTGGAACTTGACGCCCTTATGCAATAGGTTAGTCAGAGGCCTGGCAATCTTGGAGAAGTTCTCGACGAATCGACGGCAGTAGCTGGCGAGACCGAGAAAACTTCTGACTTGCTTAACGTTCTTCGGAGGAGTCCAATCGAGAATAGCCTGAACTCGTTCAGGGTTGACGGCAATACCATCCTTAGAGATGACATGCCCGAGATAGGTTACTTCGGGAAGCCAGAATTCACATTTGGAGAACTTGGCATAAAGTTGATGCTCTCGTAGCTTTTCCAGCACGAGGCGAAGATGTTCAGCATGTTCCTCTTCGTTCTTGGAAAATACCAGAATATCATCCAGATAAACCACGACGAACTTGTCGAGGTAATCCATGAATATATAGTTCATCAGGCGAGAGAAGGTGGCTGGAGCATTGGTCAAGCCGAAAGACATGACGGTGTACTCGTATGAACCATAACGAGTCACAAAGGCGGTCTTGGGGATATCTTCCGCACGAACACGGATCTGGTGGTAACCCAACCTCAAGTCGAGTTTAGAGAACACTGATGATCCAGCCAATTGATCATACAGATCATTGATCCGAGGGAGAGGATACTTATTCTGAATGGTAGCTTGATTTATAGGACGGTAGTCTTGGACCAATCGGTTTGTCCCATCTTTCTTCTTGACAAAGAGAGAAGGTGCTCCCCAAGGAGAGCAACTTGGGCGAATGAAACCACTTTGAAGAGATTTATCGATTTCCTCCTTAAGCTCAAGCAGTTCATGCGGCGGCATCTTGTAGGGTCTCTTGGCTATAGGAGTGGTGCCTGGTTTCAAGTCGATGACGAATTCGACAGCTCTAGCAGGGGGAATCCCTGGGAGTTCTTCAGGAAAGACGTCTAGGAATTCACGCACGACGGGAATGTTTTCAATGCCCTCAAGTGGTGCAGCGTTCAATGCGTTTAAGGCATAAAGTCTGGCCTCGGCATTCCGAACCAGATGAGCATCGTAGCTAATTATTTCATCAGAAGGGTGTAGCAGATGGACGGTCTTGGTGGCGCAAACGATAGAAGCGGTATGCGCCTTTAACCAATCCATTCCCAGAATGAGATCAATGCTACAGGACTTCAGTACGATGGGAGAGACAAGGAATTCCAGTCCTTCGATTTCTACAGGGACGTCGTTGCAAATCATGGAGGTTCGACATTGGCTCGCAGGAGTGTGTACTAATAGTGAAGCATTCATGTCCTCACATTTAATGTCGTGCAAGCATGCAAAATCTTCTGACATGAATGAATGCGATGCACCTGTATCAAATAAAACAGATGCTGGTACTGAATTTACGAGGAGTGTACCCATCACAGTAGCAGGCTGGTCTTGAGCTTCATTCAGATCAATGTGGTTGGCATGAACACGGCCATAAGACTTGGCATTGTTGTTGCGGGCCTGGTTATTTCCACGGCCAGTAGCTGGAAGGGCCAGTTGATTCTGATTCTGAAAGCAATCCCTAGCACGGTGACCTGGTTGACCACACTTGTAGCACAGACCATTATTGGGAGTGGGAACAGGAGCTTGGGGTGGCGGAGCTGGAAGCCTTGGCTGCCTAGTTGGAGCAGTAGGCAGACGAGGTGCAGCGTAAGACTGCCTTGGGGCTGGTGCATTTGGACGGTACATGCTGTTCGGGATCCATATCTTACGCTTCTGCGAGGGCGGGCCCGAAGATGAGCCCGTGTCACGGTTGCGCCTTTGAGAGCTATGGTGTTCTTGAAGACCAGTCTCAACATTGATGGCCTTGTTCACCAAGGTGGCGAAATCGGCAAAGTCATGCACTAGAAGTGCGAGCTTGATGTCAGCTTGAAGGCCTTCACGGAACTTCTCCTGTCTGCGAGCATCAGTTGCAATGTCTTCTTCAGCATAGCGGGATAAATCCAGAAACTCTCGCTGATAAGCTTCAACAGTCTTGTTGCCTTGGGTGAGGTTTCGAAACTCACGCTTCTTCCGGTCCATGACTCCCTGAGGAATGAAGCGGGCACGGAAGGCAGCCTGGAAGTCTGGCCAGGTGATGATTGTTCCAACTGGCAGAGTACGCCTGTGGCTGTCCCACCATTGAGCTGCGGGTCCCTTCAGGAAGAAGGAAGCAAAAGTGACATAGCTGGCAGGGGCTACATCAGCAGACTCCATCTCATAGGTGATGTCACGGAGCCAGTCATCAGCATCCAGCGGCTGGGTTGAGCTGCGGTACACACTTGGGTTGAGGCGTATGAAATCCTGCAGAGTTGTTGTGTTTGGATGCTGGTTCATATTGGGGCGAGGAAACTGAGTCATCACGTTTTCCATGAACTGGCGATTCATCTCAAGCTGTTGGATCATACCAGCCATGTACTCAGGCGGTGGTGGGAAGTTGCCACCACGACCACGACCAGCTGGTCTAACCATCCTGCTAATATATAACAGGGGTAGTTCAGTATTGAGAAATTTGCATAGACAAGAGTCATTCATGATGAAACATGCATAATGAAAGGAGCACGACAGATACCACATAGATAGTCGGCATAACTTACAAAAGGGGTCGGACATAGAGTTCAGTACACAGAGTTCAGTACATAGATTAAGTCATCATAGGCGGCACGCAGGCTCGCGAGTGCATCTAAGACTAATGAACAAGACTACATCAGTCCCAGGAGGTACTGTGAAGGTAGCTGTAACCTGACAGCTGGTAGTGAGGCAACGGATAGTCCTCCACGTCAGTGGCCTGGGGGCCGCGGATACTCTGGTGTAGAACCCGACGCTCAGGTGGCAGAAGAGGACCAAGTGCGGGAGAGTAGCCTCCCACCTCTGGCCATCCGACACCGTGGGGCATCACGGTCCTGGCTGGGTAGATCGCAGAACGCGGCAGCTGTCCAGACCGGACAAAGGGGTGCAACCGCGTCAGAGCCCTGTAAAGGTGCTGACGAGTGGTGTACAACTCGTGGCGAAGAGCTCTGTTAGCTCGGTCCAGCCCATCAGCATGCAGAACCAGGCGCTGATGGTGGAAAGGCTCTCGGGTGACGGTGGAGTAGGCGGCAGTGTAGTATCCCTCCGCACCAACGTCAGATGCGATAGGAATGTGCCTGAAAGGGGAAGTGTCCAATGCCTGATACTCTCCACGAAGACGTGTCAGAGCAGCATGAGCCGCATCGTGGACTGCCATCTCGATGGTCACTCCAACACCATGAGCGGTGTGCAGCACGGTAGTGGACTCATACTCCCGAGAGTAGAGGTGGACGATGGCACGGTACTGCTCCTGGTTAAAGTCCTGGTACTCCTCGTAGACGGTGTACTCAGGGTGCCAGCGATAACCCAGATAGGTCATCATATCAGCTAGCACAGCAGGTGATCCTGAGGCACCAATGGCCGCAGTGTGGCGCACGACCTGCCTCGTGGGTTCCATCTGAAAACAAAGATGTTTCAATGGAGTCAAATGACAACATGGGCACTATTCAAAATGCTATCCTACAGAATAACTATGGCTTATCCAACTTCGGGGTGAACGTGGTAACGGGATCCTAATGTTAGAGTTAGTAAATTCGTTTAACCCGAGTAGAAAAGAGTTCAGAGTCCCAGAGCAAAGGTCGAGGAGTAAAAGATCCTAGTACCACCCGATGGCGACGTGGGCCCGTAAGGCACACAGCCATGTTAGTAAAAGTTTTGTAATGTCTAGACTCGACTTCGGCCAAGGAGTGTGGAAGGGGGATTCCTACAGGCAGTCGGCTCTGATACCAACTTGTGACGCCCCCGATTCAATCGTACACTAATCATGCACGCAAATGTGTACGATCAAGATCAGGGACTCACGGGAAGATATCACAACACAACTCTACAAATAAAATAAGTCATACAAGCATCATAATACAAGCCAGGGGCCTCGAGGGCTCGAATACAAGTGCTCGATCATAGACGAGTCAGCGGAAGCAACAATATCTGAGTACAGACATAAGTTAAACAAGTTTGCCTTAAGAAGGCTAGCACAAACTGGGATACAGATCGAAAGAGGCGCAGGCCTCCTGCCTGGGATCCTCCTAACTACTCCAGGTCGTCGTCAGCGGGCAGCACGTAGTAGTAGGCACCTCCGGTGTAGTAGGGGTCGTCGTCGACGGTGGCGTCTGGCTCCTGGACTCCAGCATCTGGTTGCGACAACCAGAAAGAAAGGAAAGGGGAAAAAGGGGGGAGAAAGCAACCGTGAGTACTCATCCAAAGTACTCGCAAGCAAGGAACTACACTACATATGCATGGGTATATGTGTAAGGAGGCCATATCAGTGGACTGAACTGCAGAATGCCAGAATAAGAGGGGGATAGCTAGTCCTGTCGAAGACTACGCTTCTGGTCACCTTCGTCTTGCATCAAGTATAAGAGAGTAGATTGAAGTCCTCCAAGTAGCATCTCCAAGTAACATCTCATAGCATAATCCTACCCGGCGATCCCCTCCTCATATCCCTGAGGTAGAGCGACCACCGGTTGTATCTGGCACTTGGAAGGGTGTGTTTTATTAAGTATCCGGTTCTAGTTGTCATAAGGTCAAGGTACAACTCCAAGTCGTCCTGTTACCGAAGATCACGGCTATTCGAATAGATTAACTTCCCTGCAGGGGTGCACCACATAGCCCAACACGCTCGATCCCATTTGGCCGGACACACTTTCCTGGGTCATGCCCGGCCTCGGAAGATCAACACGTCGCAGCCCCACCTAGGCAAAACAGAGAGGCCAGCACGCCGGTCTAAACCTAAGCGCACAGGGGTCTGGGCCCATCGCCCATAGCACACCTGCACGTTGCGTAGGGCGGCCGGAAGCAGAACTAGCCCCTTAATACAAGAGCAGGCTTACGTTCCAATCCGGCGCGCGCCGCTCCGTCGCTGACGTCTGAAGTGCTTCGGCTGATACCACGACGTCGGGATACCCATAACTACTCCCACGTAGATGGTTAGTGCGTATAGGCTCGTAGCCAGACTCAGATCAAATACCAAGATCTCGTTAAGCGTGTTAAGTATCCGCGAACGCCGAACAGGGCCAGGCCCACCTCTCTCCTAGGCGGTCTCAACCTGCCCTGTCGCTCCGCCACAAAGATCCACACAGAGGGCCGTCGGGACAAAGGTCCTTTCAGCCCCCAATCCGTGAATCACTCGCGGGTACTCTTCGAGCTGACCCGACTTTAGTCACCATCTGTATAGTATGTATGTATGTATAGTATATACCCGTGATCACCTCCCGAGTGATCACGGCCCAATAGTATAGCAAGGCAGACTGACAAGAATGTAGGGCCAATGATGATAAACTAGCATCCTATACTAAGCATTTAGGATTGCAGGTAAGGTATCAACAGATGTAGCGACAATGTCAGGCTATGCATCAGAATAGGATTAATGAAAGCAGTAACATGCTACACTACTCTAATGCAAGCAGTATAGAGGAGAATAGGCGATATCTGGTGATCAAGGGGGGGGCTTGCCTGGTTGCTCTGGCAAGAGAGAGGGGTCGTCAACTCCGTAGTCGAACTGGGCAGCAGCAGCGTCGGTCTCGTAGTCTACCGGAGAGAAGAGGGGGAAGAAACAATGAATACAATGCAAACAAATGCATATCGATGCATGACATGACAAGTAACGATGCTAGGTGTGCCCAATCGCGGTAGTAGGTGATACCGACGAAGGGGGGAAACATCCGGGAAAGTATTCCCGGTGTTTCGCGTTTTCGGACAGAGGAGCCGGAGGGGGAAAGTTGCGGGTTCGATAGGTTAGGGGGTGTGGTGGACGAACGGACTGCGTATCCGGAATCGTCTCGTCGTTCTGAGCAACTTTCATATAGAAAGTATTTTCATCCGAGTTACGGATTAAAAGATATGATTTTCTAAAGATTTAAATCATTTTCTGATTTTATTTAGTTATTTAATTCCAACATTATCCAAAACAGTGAACGATGACGTCAGCATGACATCAGAGTGATGTCAGCAGGTCAACTGGTCAGTTGACCAGTCAAACCAGACAGGTGGGTCCAGTGGGACCCACATGTCATTGTCAGGGATATTAACAGAATTTTAAAACTAACTAAATTGGGTTAATTAGTGGGTGGGGCCCGGTAGTCAGTGAGAGATTAGTGTTTAATTAATTAATTTAATTAATTAGCAATTTATCTCTTTATTTTTATTCGTTTTAAGACATGGGGCCCACATGTCAGTGGCAGTGGCTGCCACATCAGCGTAGTTGACCCGGTCAACTTGGCCAGTTGGGGCCCCAGGCCCACAGGCAGTGACCCAGGGGGTGAACCCCACGCACGCCACATCAGCCGGCCGGCGTTTAGACGCCGGCGAGTCCGTTTTCGCGGCGGCGCGGCTCGGGAGAGTGGCGGGTTTCGCCCATGGTGCACCAAACCGAGCGGGACCGGTCGCGTTCGAACGGCAAGACGACGGCGAAGTGAGTGGGGGTGGTTGTAGAGGCGGTGGTGGCCGGAGTCGAGCGCCACGAGCTCGCCGGCGGTGAGGTGGTTCGGGCGCGAAATGAAGACGGCGACACCGCGCGCTTCGGGGCTAGCGGGAAGGCCAGGGGGGAGCTGCGCGTCGCGCCGAGCACAAAGGACTCGGCCCCGTGACCATTTGGTCACCGGAAGGGCGCCGGCGACGCGTGCAGGCGGCGGCGCGGTCGGGTGCTTCGGCGGTAGCTAGCTAGGGCACCGTGAGGCGAAGAAGGAGAGGGGGAGAGGACGGAGTGGAGCTCACCGAGCGGTCAAGAAAGACCCGTGGTGGCTTAGGAGCAGCAGAGCTCGTCGGGGAGGAAGGGGATCGCCGGCGGCCGTCGAGGAAGCAGACGACCCAATCCGTGGCCTGCGGTGCTCCTCGAGCTCGATGGCGAGGCGTAGCCGAAGCAGAGGTCGTCGGCGCGTCTCGTGGACGTGCAAGCGAGGCGCGGGGTGGCCGGTGGCCGCGGTTATGGCGCAGCCATGGCGACGGCGGCGCTCGGTTACGGAGGGGAAGGAGGGGGAGATGGATCTGGAGGGGAGAGGGAGAGGCGCGGGGGCCGAGGGCGAGCGTGGGGGCGAGTGGGAGGGGAGACCGAGGGGGCGCGGCGTCGGCGTCCTTATCCCCACGCCTCGTCGCCGGCGAGGTGGGTTCGGCTGGGACGCGCCCTGTTCCGACCCGCGTCGGGGGAACAGGGGAAGGGGACGCTGTGCGGGGCTGGGCCGGCTGGGCCGGCCAGGCTGACTGCGGGCCAGGGGGTTGGGTGGTGGCCGTGCGGGTGGGTTGGGCTGCCTGGTCCAGGGGGCTCCCCCCCCCTTTTGTTTTTTTTTTCTTCTGTAATCTCTTTCTTTTATTTATTTCCCTTTCTGTTTTATTTAGTTTTAGGGCATTTAGGCATTTTATAAAATGGTGTTTGCTTCACCATAATTACCAGTGCAATATTTGGCAACCCCCGAACATTTTCGCTTTGCCTTTTGAAAATTTAGGGCGTTTGTCACTAATTCATATTTTGAATTGCAATGATTTTGAACTACCACCTGATTAGCAACAGTAACACGGACGACATGGCATCATTAGAAGAATTTTACTGTAGCCTAATTATCCGGGCGTTACACATACGAAGCCAAACGCGAGGAACAACTTTGGAAGACAGGGATGTACAGGAGAGTCAGGTTTCGATCCTGTGGAACTGTGGGTTATGGGCCCACCATGTGGGTTAACAGCAGGAAGGCACTAATCAATTTGCACGATCATGATAGCAAGGTAGGTCATTGTATAGCCTGTCAGTTATGTTGGCAACAATGCTGGTACCGAGGGCGAGGGAGGAAGAGAACCATTTTCCTGCTCGTTGAACGAGGCGGACCAATAGGCAAAGTTCTCGTCTATCGGTGGTTACCGAAATGTCATCAACAACAGTAACAGGGTCTTACTGACAGAGTTATGCACCGAGGTGCTTACTTAAGCAGGGATTTATCTCTGCTCAGACAAGTTAGATTACAAGAAAGGTGAAACAAAACAATGGAAAGGAAAATGTGATTATTATAATAATCAAACCAATGGAAAGGAAAGGTGTTTATACCCAAGTATTCGAGTATAACTTTCTCAAGGAAAGGCAGAGCATGATAGGGCTCCAAGTATTAAACCATTTAGACAAAGGGGCAAGGAATATATGAGGTTTACCTATACAACGGTGTTTGGATAATTGATAAGAAAAACAATTAGCATTGTGCTTCAAAAGTTTTTATTGAAAATCGGAGTACCACAGACATGCTTGAAGATAGCACGGACTTGACCTTCAAGAAAAGGTTGGACTTTGGATACACCAAGGATCCATCAAGTATAACTTATACAATAAGTCATACAATTTCAACAAGCAAGAGATGAGGTTGTTGCCAACGGGCTCAACACCAATTCGTTGAGATTTCCATAAACATGGATTTTCACAATTAAGTGATCAAGGTGATAGCATAAGACATGCCAAAGTATATACTGAAGTATGTTCGAGGAGAACATCCTTAAATAAACATTGAACGAAAATGCACCTGGAAATATGGCCCAAGTAGCATGATCAATGTTGGAATGGTGATTCAATAACCAAAAGACTTAGAATGATAGAGCGAAAGGTTATTGACACCACTGATACAATACAAACTCGAAATCAAGCTTGCTGTTCAAGGCGAAATGATATGATGAGGAAGATCAACGTAAGCTTAGCTCGTCGTCGGAAGTTGCTCCGAGAAGAAGGATCGGGTAGCACAGTTAAAAATTTGCTTGATAAAGATATAGCCGATCAGGATAGGAATGATGTGATGGGAGTATCATTCCAATGAGAATTCACAAGAGGTAGTGCAAAGACACAATATCCTCGAGATAACAGGGGGCAATACTCAAGGTAGATCAAAACAGAGGTTGGACAGATGAAATGATCTGCAGAAGACAAGTATTTTAACTTGTCCGAGAAAAGGAATCAAAGAATATCAATATGGCCGGAACCACGATTACAGAAAACCAAACCTCAAAAATAAGATGAACTTATATCAAGGGGGTAATTATTTTCACGAGAAGCTTCCATGATAAGTGCCACATCGGGTCCATGGGCATGAACACAAAGTTCAAGGTCGACTCCCACTTCTTCAATGCATAACCTTTCATTCACTCCTCGTTTTTTGAAGAAAATGTAGTGCAGAGGATTTATCTGCCGAAGTACCAGAAGAGTAAGACTCGGGAGAACTCTTGGGTTCACACAGATTATGGAAGGCATAAGTTCAAACCATCGGGGCATTTTTACGAATCTATACAACAAAAACCAAGCAAAAGATACGAGTTCAAAAGTAGAGTATCGGAGTCAAAGCAGATGATACAATTTACCGAAGGTATTATGTATCAGGGAAAAACTCACAAGACTTTGGATGTGAATGACATTGTCGGATAACAACCCAGCAATGGATCTGGCGATTCACGACAGAGTTGATGTGAGTATCGGTAATCAATCAGATGAAGAAGGGGATGTAAAGGCATCGGCTTATAGAAACGTCTGAATGATTCAATGCTTGGGTACAAAGGAATTATGTTTTCAAGACGAAGGATCAGAAGCAGAGGCTCTGATCAAAAGATGAGTAAGTTGAATAGACTTAGAGGTGTACCCGATCAAATCTAGATTGGGCAAGAACCAGCTCATATCTCGAAGGATGTCTGAGCCGGAAAGAAAATTTCCAAGGATTGATTGATGATTGCGAGTATTCGCACACACGCTGAATCCATAGGAACAAAATGACAATCACAAAGAATTTTAAAGAATATTGCTAGACATATGGAATTAATCCTAATGCAAGCAAGAAAGGAGAATCAAGAGCAGTAGGTTGCAAAGGATTTTGAAAGATCAGATAGCCTTTTCAAGTATTAGGAAAGCAAATGAACAACTAGGGGTGAACGAACCCCGGTTAAGTGAATTATCCGCAGTCCGAAAAGAAGCTGCAAAGCACAAGGCCACAAAGGATTCTCGGAACAACGGAGAGTACTAGTGGTATCTCGTAATAACAGGAGCAACTAGGGATAAAGGTACAAACGGCAAGGATGTTATTGAGGGGGATTATCAGTGGTCAAGAACTGCAAGGCAGTGGGCACAGGGTATCGAGAAACATCGAGGAGTATCTGCAAAATCTTCTGGCAAAGCAAGCGATCATTGGTAATGTCGGGGCTCTCCGGGAGGAAGCAGGTACAAGAACCTAATGTCAGAGTTAGTAAAATATTTAACCCGAATAGAAGAGAGATCAGAGTCCCAGAGTATAGACGAGGAGTAAAAGATGCTAATACCACCCAATAGCGACGTGGGCCCGTAAGCCACACAGCCAATGTTAGTAAAAGTTTTCAGTGACTAGACTCAACTTCGGCCAAGGAGTTGGAAAGGGGGCTACCTACAGGCAGTCGGCTCTGATACCAACTTGTGACGCCCTCGATTCAATCGTACACTAATCATACACGCAAATGTGTACGATCAAGATCAAGGACTCACGGGAAGATATCACAACACAACTCTAGACACAAATTAAAATAATACAAGCTTTATATTACAAGCCAGGGGCCTCGAGGGCTCGAATACATCAGCTTGAATACAAACGAGTCAGCGGAAGCAACAATATCTGAGTACAGACATGAGTTAAACAAGTTTGCCTTAAGAAGGCTAGCACAAAAGCATCTACGATCGAAAAGGCAAGGCCTCCTGCCTGGGAGCCTCCTAACTACTCTTGGTCGTCGGCGTCCGTCACGTGGTAGTAGGCACCCTCGGGGTAGCAGCCGTCGTCAAAGGTGGCATCTGGCTCCTGGACTCCACCATCTGGTTGCAACAACCAGAAAGAAGAAAGAAGGGGGAAAAGGGGGAGCAAAGCAACCGTGAGTACTCATCCAAAGTACTCGCAAGCAAGGATCTACACTACATATGCAACATTATCAAAGGAAGGCTGTATATGTGGACTGGGCTGCAGAAATGCCAGAATAGAGAGAAGGTCTAGTCCTATCGAAGACTAGCATCTTCTGGAAACCACCATCTTGCAGCAAACAAGAGGGAGTAGAGTAGCATAAAGTAAAGCGGTAGTAGTGTTATCAACCTCGGCCAGAGATCCTTTCTCGACTCCCTGCGAGAAAGCAATCCCAGAGCCATACTATCCAGTTATCATCACAATCAAATCCTCATCACCATCCAGATCTCATCACAAGTATCCAGTTCTAGTTGTATCGATCGGGATACAACTCCAAGTGTCCGTTACCGTAGGACAGGCTATGCATAGATTAGTTCTTCCCTGCAGGGGTGCACCAACTTACCCACCACGCTCGCTTAACTCCGGCCGGACACACTTTCCAGGGTCATGCCCGGCCTCGGCCAAACAATACGCCGCAACCCGACCTAGACTTAACAGAGAGGTCAGCACGCCGGACTAAACCTATGCCCCCAGGGGTCATGGGCCATCTCCCCGGAAACTCCTGCACGTTGCGTACGCGGCCGGTGAGCAGACCTAGCTACCTCCTTCAACAAGGCAGGCGCTTGCGCAGTCCAACCCGGCGCGCGCCACTCAGTCGCTGACGTCTATTAAGCTTTGGCTGATGTATACGACGCAGAACGCCCATACTATGCCCACGTGATGGTTAGTGCTATCAGGCCAGAGGCCCCTCGGATCAAATATCCAAATCGTAGTGGATTAGGAACGCGCGGTAACAAGCAGAGACTCACGAAAGAGGTGACCCCGTTGCCCCGTCTCGAGGACTTGCGGCAAGGGCTAAGAATGCCCGGCCCCGCCTCGTAATTATCTCACGGGCACCTTCCAGGTCAACCCGTCTCCACATCACTTTCCAAGTAACAGTTGTAAAGTCCAAGTATCCGTGTGTCCAAACATCAAGAGGAAAACCCAAGGAATCACCCCCGGTGGGTTCCACTCAATGTAATCATCAAGGTGAACGTAGAGGAATCACCCTCGAGGTTCACACTTGAGGGGTTGCACGACAGAGCCGTATCGGAAGTGGTTAAGGAGGAAATCACCCTCGATGACCACGACCGAATAGCTACACTACAGGTTAACATCAGAAGTGCTGTAGAGGTCTCACCCTCGGCACTCGATAGTAACCCAGCAGTGTCGAGCAACTAAGGGGAAAGTGATGTGCGGTGCCGGGGCCTGGTCTTCAATCCCGTTGATCGGGTCTTCAATGATGAAGCAGGGGCAACAAGGACAAGGTGGGGGTCACTGATGGATCACTAACCAACCTATACTAAGCAATTTAGGATAAGCAGGTAAGGTACAATAACAGGTACAAAAGCAGGCTATGCATCAGAATAGGAGCATACAATAACAGTAGCAAAATCTAATGCAAGCATGAGAGAAAGGAATGGGCGATATCGGGATGATCAAAGGGGGGGCTTGCCTGGTTGCTCTGGCAAGGAGGGGTCGTTGTCGACGTAGTCGATCACAGGGGCGGCATCGGTCTCGGGGTCTACCGGAGAGAAGAGGGGGAAGAAACAGTAAATATAAAGCAGACATAGCATCACAAAGCGTAACATGGCAATATGTTGTGCTAGGTGTGACCTAACGCATGGCTACATGATATAGGTGAAGGGGGAATTCAACCGGGAATGTATTCCCGGTTCCGGACCCATGTCACACAGATGACCGGAGGGGAAATGTTCCATGTTCAGCATGCTAGAGGCATGTGACAGCTGAACGGACCGCATTTTCAGATTCGTTGGATTTTTCTGAGCAACTTTCATATAGAAAACATTTTCATCGGAGTTACGGTTTATTTTATATGAATTTCTAAGATTAAAGCATATTCTGAAATCTCTAGATTTATTAATAATTTCGCAATTAAAACTATAAATTTACATTTGTCACCTAGTGTGTTGCCAGCCACAGTCAATGACATGTGGGGCCAGGTCAAAGTCAACAGTACAATCAGTTGTTGACTAGGTCAACCAATGAATAATTTCTGTGGGTCTTATGTGTCATTGGCTATGGTTAACTAGACTTTAATTAAATTAGATTAGCTAATCGTGGGGCCACTGTCATTAATTAGTAGTTAAACTAATTAGTAATTAGCCCCTAAGATAAAATGCACGGCCGGTCGGCGGTGGTTGTGCATACATACGCACACCACACGGGCTTGGACATGGCCACGACCATGGCCACTTAGCATCAACTAGCATCGGCTGGAACAACAACTAGCAGCAGCAGTAGGAAGAATCAGCAGCCGGCAATCAGCAACATCTAGGAGCAGTAGTCGCCAGCAGTCAGGAGCATCAGCGGCGGGCACCAGCAGTGAGCAGCAGCAAGCGGCGCAGCAACAAGCGGCGTAGGAACAAGCGGCAGCAGCGGCAAGAGGAGCGGCAGTGTGACTGCTGCAGCAGCTAGCAGAGACAGAGGGCACCAGCACGCACATACGCATACGCTGGAGCTCGGACAAGCTCGAGGACGACGACTACGACAACGAATCGAGGGGGCGAGTTACGGAGGCGGAACGGAGCGGGAATGAGGGGGAATCGGAGGCGCAGCTCACAGCGAAGCTCGTGAAGGGCTTGACGAAGCCGGAGGGGTCGAGGGAGAGCGGATCGACGGCGAGGTCGTGGCGGCTGTGCGTGGGGAGGAACCCGATGGCGAGCGCTGGCGGTGGCCTGGAGACGAGCCGAGGGGCGTAGAGGAAGGAGACGACGACGGCGGACCGCCTGGACGCCATGGCGTAGCTCGGGGTGGCCGGTTGCCGCGGAATCGATGAGGGCACGGCGACGACCGCCGGGATTCGCGTTGGGGAGAAGACAGTGGCGCGAGGGAGAGAAGGGGAATTGAGCTAGGGTTTGGGAAGAAGGAGAGAGCGGTCTTGTAGGGCGCCAAGGGGCATGGATGGCCGCCCCGTGGCCAACGGCGCCGTGTACGGTCGCCCTGCATCCACGAGCGCCCGATGAACAGAGGAAGGGGATAACCTGGCGGTGGGCTGATCTTCAGTGTGGGGGGTTGGGCCAAAGTGCACCCTGACTTTAGTTTTTTTTAACTCTTTGCTATTTGTATTTTCTGCTACTGTTTTGCATCAAGTTGGGCCACCACATGATTTTTCCTTTGAACGAAACTTTGCACATAAATCTAACACAAAAGCTAAGAGTGGCATAAAAAGTTTGGGTCAATTGGAAACTCATAAATATTTGTTTATTATGAAAAGGTTTTGTTTGTTGCAGTTGGACCACTTCATATTTTACTAGAGATTAATCGTAGAGCCAAATGATGTTGGTTTCAACCTGACAAATGATCGCGAGAATTTATGCTAAAATTCAAACATTTTAGTTTTATAGTTTGAAGAAAATAATAATTTGACTTATTATTTGAGTTTTGGGTTTGACTCCGATTTTCATCAAGTGGCAAATTGGCTTAATAAAAAAAAGATGACATGGCACATTAGGGTGAGATCACTGTAGCTTAATTATCGGGGCGTTACACCTGGCCTCCTCTGGCTTCCCATATTAGTTCTCTCCCCATGCTCCTGCATCTTCCCCTTGTAGTCCGAATGTTTTTTGGGGGAGATGATACCTTCTCTAACCTTCTGTTTCAGCTCCTGACGCAACTCTTTTTCCCTCTTCGCTTCAAGATCCTGCCTTAAGTCCCTTTCATGCCCGCTTCCTGCGCCAGTGTGCGTTTTATTTGGACTTTGGACCTCTTCTTGCTCCCTTCTGTTCGGCATCGTCCCACCAGTGTGAGAGTCAGCCGATGGGGTGTAGTCCATGTACAATGGCCTGCGCGTTGGCAAGTCTCGAACAGACTCATGTCCTCTTGAGCCGAAGTCACCTGCGCTCGACATTGAACCTTCCCTACTGTAGCTCTTGCTCGATCCCCCCCCCCCCGTTTCTTTTCATATGTTCCAGACGAAGATCTACCCGGCGATGCACGCAGCCATTCACCCCATTGGGCCAAAGGATCAACCGGGGGGTCACACTGGCCCCCTAGGTGCACAAGCCTACCACAGTCAAAGCAAAAATGTGGTATCTTCTCGTAAGCAAAGTCGAACCACGTCTGTTCTTCATCGTCCGGCTTCTTTTTGAGGAAAAAACCACGAACTAATGGTTCATGCAGATCAATCTTGGTCCTCACTCTGAGTTGAGCCCCCCTTGCCATGCCATCCTCGCACACATCCACCCTTACCGTTTTGCCCATCCAGTTACCCAAAGCCTCACCAAACTCCTTTGATCTCTTGTCAAGTGGTAGATCATCAACACGCACCCAAACTTCTACCGAATCAAACACCATCTCCGAAGGACTAGTCCCTCTGTCGTAATCCTTCAGAACAACAACATTGAAGTCAAACTACCACGGTCCATTAAACAGTGCATGCTTCCAGTCTCCCTCGCTTCCGAATCTGATCATGAAGACATTGCCGCCTAGATCCTGGAACTTTGCTTCCCGATGGAGGCCCCAGGCCCTCTGCACGCATGCCTATTCAGGGGGCGTGGGGAGAAGGATTTCCCGACGACCGCCCACTTTGGAGCTCGCTGCTGCACCGGACCTGGGTCACTGAACACAAAACCGGCAGCCTCTTTGTCCGTCAACGCCAATCCCCCCATCTTCGCCGATAGGGATGCTGCCTCCTCCGACGCCTTGCCCTCCGGGGATGCCGATGATCCCTTCTTTGCCCTATCGATCTGCTCTGACTTCTCAGTCGAGGCCTCCTTCACCGGAGTCGCCGCCATCGAGGAAATCTTCCCTCCCCTGCTCGAAGAGGACGCCATGGGCACCGCCTTCTCGTGGGAGACAAACGCCAAAGCCAGCCGAGTCCACGCCGTCGTCGCCGTGGATCTGCTGCCCGATATCACAACCACCCTACGTTCAAAACCCTAACCCTAGACGCCGCCTTCCGATCGCCTCGCGATCTTTTTGTATCTGAACTTGTGGCCCGCGATCGTGCTGGGCAGGTTGTGTAATGGAATGAACTAGTGATCGTTGTGTCTCAAAGAAAAAAAAACATCGCAAGGGACGGAGTTTGTCAGTTTGGTATTCCCCACATACTTGGGCATCTTCAAGAAGGCCCGCAAAACTTTGGTATATATTCGATCAGACTCTTTTGTTCATTTTTATAATACAAGGCGATCGACCCGCAAAACTTCAGTATATGTCCGTCATTCTTGTGTTCATTTTTATAATTATAATACAGCTATACGAAATCTGGACATCTACTAGACCAATCAAAAACCTTTGCATGGTACTCCTCTCTTTTCTCTCTCCTCCCAACCGCATACTACATCATAAATAGTCCACCACATACATGATCCTCGCCTACTTTTTCTCCTCCCAATCGGATACTTTATAATTAGCGTTGGATAGCTCCCACCCGTCTCATGTCCACGGACCACATCCGAACATAAAAACGGACATATACCACAAGAATTTACGTATCAGAGTTGGAGATACCCATAGTTGGTATCTCCTCCCTCGGTTTTTTCCTTCCCACACATCCCCTTCCATTTTGGTTTTCTTTGATAATCTCAGCGGATGCCACACAAAATAAAAACCAACGTAAATAGAATAATTTGAAATAGTCAAAACAAAATCAGTACTACGCAAAATCAGATCACGCATAAACTCAACCAAATCAAATAAAACCAATTCTTACCAAAATCTCAAGTCAATCAAAACTTTCTCTGCCATCCCCTACCCGTACCCAAATCAAATCTTACCAAAACCTCAACTAAATCAAAATTTTCCTTGCCTTTTCGTACATGTACTCAAATAAAATTAAGGGTTTGTCTACGGCACGTCTTGTTGCACATCTAAATGACACAATCAAGCATAAAAAAAAGTTAAGAGAAAAAAGGAAAATAACCACATGAATCTTCACGTAAGATCAGTGACATGGGAATTAGATGTGCAATACTTAATTACTTATGGCACATCTAGATGTGCTTTAGCAAAACTGTAAAATTAAATCTTACCAAAATCTAGAAAATCTTGTCAAAATCTAGAATACAGTGAGTGTAAAGTATCCGTTGGACCACTAGAATATTTATTCCCCTGTTGTAACGCACAGGCAAAAATAGCTAGTGTTCAAATGTTGTTTTGGTATTGAAATCTCATACATTGTCCACATAATCTATTTTTTATCACATCTCTGAACTAATAATGGTGTCCTCACAACCTCGTGGAGGAGGCAACCACAATGCAACGCACCAAACAAGATCTCAGCTCAACATGTCCCAGCACACAGACTACCAAACATAGTGCACAACATGGCTAGACATCATGCACCAGCGAGAACAGACATGCCAGGGTGAGACGGCTACCAAGCGCACCCTTAAAGAACGCAAAGCTTCACCTTTGACGAAAGTTCTTGACTCAGATGATCTCTTGCGTGCCTAGTAACATGATGGAGGAATGAGCTGTCAACTTTGTCTGGAAAACATTCTTCTGGGAGCAACTGAGTTGTATCGACAGTTAAAGCCTCCAATGCAGGGGCATGTTGCACAATATGAAGAAGAAACTGCAGTTGGCCTCTTGCCGCTTTATATCCTGTAATATGAATATCCTTCAGATAACTGTATTCACGCCATGTATGTGGAAGGACCGTTGTTTGCAAACCATAACTCCTTGCATCCACCAAACTGTCAGATAGCAGGACCGTTGTTTGCAAACCATAATATCCTTCAGATAGCAGGACCGTTGTTTGCAAACCATAACTCCTTGCATCCACCAAACTGTCAGGTTATAAAACAGAATGGTTAGCATACTTCCATTGAGGGCAAATGATATTGTAAAAATAAGACAGGCTTAAGATCTATATTAAGAAATTGCTATACTCATGGTCTTATGACATCTTAGGCTTGTGCACCCTGATTCGAAAACTACAAAGATCAACATGCCCAGATCACATTTCTGACGGCACTGTTTTATAAAATGTATCCACCTTAGCAACAATATATGGCTGTCGTAACCAATGAAAAAAACACAGTATACTTCCTACAAGTAACTAAGGCATGTGCAGTATAAGGAAATGTGCCGATGTTTCACTTCCAAAGCATGTAATCTCTTTTGTCGAAGAAAAAGCTCTCCCATAATGCCATATGTGGAGAACAGAGGGGAGTCCGGTTGAATCAATACACCATTATAATCTGTCCCCACCAATACAAGTGGTCCAGACCTAAGGGCGTTTTGAATGAAAATAATGAGTAATCCTTTCTGTTTATTCATGCTTTCTTCATATAGCAAATTTTGAATGAAATATATTAAAAAAATCATGCCCTTAAAAATGTCCAATAGAGCTTGTTCAGTTTGGTGACGATGGAAGGTATCGAGGGGGATTAAATCCCTTGTAAGTCAAAATACCTCTCTTGTAAGTCGAATCACCCTAAATCCTCTCCAATCCCCTTGGGAAGAGGATTAACTGAATAAGGCCCTATGAGCTCTATATTGTTAGGAAAGCAACTTA
The DNA here is from genome assembly GCF_018294505.1 of Triticum aestivum. Lineage (NCBI taxonomy): Eukaryota > Viridiplantae > Streptophyta > Magnoliopsida > Poales > Poaceae > Triticum > Triticum aestivum. The sequence continues at coordinate 294,816,944 of NC_057795.1, read as the reverse complement.
TCTTTATTGAAGGCCCAAGGGGCATATATATATATTACACATGACTTGAGGTGTAAGGAAACTAAACATAGACTAATAAGGACTGCTAGACCAATACTAGTACTCCTTAACACCCCCCCCCCCCCCAAATGCAAAGCGTATGCAATAGCATTGCATTTGAAGAAGTGTAATACTAAGGGGGGGGGGGGGGGGGGGATGATAATCCAAATTCGCGTCTTGAGTGTCGTCGTAGCGTGAAGAGTCTTCAAAACCTGTCGAGTCGCCAAAGGGGATAAAGAAGAGATGGCACATCAAAGAAAGACACCGCATCAATAGAAGATACAATAGAAGTATCAAGAGAAGATGGGGTTGTCGAAAGAAGATGGCACATCAAAAGAATGAAGCATTGCTTAAAGAATCATGGCCCATGAAAACCGACGGCGAAAGAAGCTCGGCGGCAAGAGAATGGACTTAGATCAACAACGCAAAGAGAGGCCACAGAAATCCTATACAGAGGACAATGACCAGAAAAAGGCTGACGGACATAGGTATGGTGGACTCACATGACATGAGAAAACACAAAATTCAACGGATTTGGTGGACGCAGCGGAAAACAAAGAAAACTAGAAACGGCGGGGATGGAAGCACCACGTAGCAGCAGGAAGCAACATCACGTAGCAGCAGGAAAGCAACATCACGTAGCAGCAGGAAAGCAACAAGCAGCAGCACATAGCAGGAGGAAGTAGGTAGCTAGCCGGAAGCGACTAGCACCAAGTAGCTAGCGGCACCACGTAGCAGCAGGTCCCTAAGCAGGAACCCTTGAGAAAGTCAACGGGGCAGCAAATAGTGAGCGTCAGGCGGAGATCCAGCAGCGTGTTGCGAGCACCGGCGACCGGTAGAAGGATCCCGTGGGTGGCGTCGATGGGATGCACTGCTGGGGACGGATCTGAAGATTTGAGTCGACGGTTGCTGTCGGGCTTGAGGCCAGGGAGAACAGGGAGAGCACGCACAAACGACGGCTTGAACAGGCCCAGCCTGGGAGATCTTCCATCGGGCATCAGCCGACCAGGCCCGACCCAACCGTGGATGTGCAGGCGATCGGAGGCGGACTGGAACAAGCACGCCAAGAACGAGACAAAGAATCAATCTGTTCGATCGAAGGGAGGTGGAGATCGGAAAAAAAATCGATCGTGAGGACGAGTTGCGACGTCCGGAGACCTAAACCTAGGCTCTAATACCATGTTAGGGAAGCAACTTATCTTTATTGAAGGCTCAAGGGGCATATATATATTACACATGACTTGAGGTGTAAGGAAACTAAACATAGACTAATAAACTCCTAGACCAATACTAATACTCCTTAACATATATATCCTTGTAAAATCTTACAACTTGTATATGCCCTGGACACTGAAAATCACGTTTTGGCTTGGTTGAGTTTGTAAGATAAGACAATGAGTTCAGGAGCCTCATTATTTAGTGAACCTTTGATATTGGTAACGTTGGGGCCAGGATCATCCACCTCCGCTTTGCCAGCCCCTAAGATCAGTAAGATTGGCTGTGTAGATTTTGCAATCCCTTTCTATTAACAAAAGGAGTCACCTGAATGAGTCACCATCTTCAAAGTTCAGCTATATGACATCACATTCTCGTCCTATACTCCGGCCGACGGCCGTAGTTGTTATGGTTCCATAGGATCCAACAGATCCATTTAGGTTCCCTCCTCTTACCATGGCCAAATCCCCTAGCCAGGCAGCACAGCATGAGGGTGATGGTCAGTGGTCTATGACTCATCCTGTCCGTGTATGGTACAGGAACCTCCAAATCCAATGCAGCAACAACAGAAACTTACAACCGCTAAGAAGCCCCGAACTGAAAGCCAATTCTCCAAAGTCCCGAAATCATATTCAAAAGAACCACAAACGTTTGTGAATGTGGTAGTCCAACAGGAGGATTGGGGGCCTGTGGATCAAGGTACCAACAACTCCTGTTTCTCCTCCACCTACGTGACCAGCCTGAAGTGCCCAGATCGACGGCTGCTCGACAAGATCACAGATGCTGGAGCCCTCACATGCCTCGCAACACCAAAAGTCTAGGTTAATCACAATGCCTTCCTGTTGCTGCCAGGATAGGGGTAGTTTAATATGTATACTGTTCGCATGCATCCAGCTGCTTGTAGTCCTCGTGTGAGCTTGGCAGGCTGTTCTCTCTCTTCTTGTGTTTCTGGTGCATGGCTTTCTTTGGCCTCAGTTTACAGTGGCTGAACTATGTCATGCTTTAACTCGTTTTATAATCTACTATGCAAACATAGCCATAGGCAAATGTTCCACAAAATAAGGAGCAGCTGGCTCGGAAAATGCGCTTATCGCAATTCACCACAATGCCGAAAGCAGCCTTGGCCTAGGTTTTTGTATATGCTTGATTTGATCCAGCCAACTAATCTTGTTCATCCCAAACCCCTGGCACAAAGGTACGGCACTTTCCCATGTCACTGGCGTGCAAACCCAGGTGCCTCGGCCATCGTTGCCAAGCTTCAGCAGGGATTTGAAAGAGATAAATAGAAGAAAAGAAAGGAAGAAGTTGACAACGGGCCAAGAATGACAATGTGCAAAACTGTCTTTGCACAGCCACTTAATTGGTTTACCTGATTGCATTGGTAAAAACTAAAAATATTTGTGTCCGACAATAGCAAGCATACACAGGTTGACCGGTTTTTAAGGGAATGAAGCTCATATTTAATATTTGTAAGGGCGTAAAGTGTTCTCCCTTGATGCTGTAATAAAATAAAGGTGTCTCGAACATTAAAAATATTGCTAAAAATTGACAAAAGAAAACCTCATTCTTGACTTCCCTTTATGATTGTGACTGATGCTAACCTTGCCATGTTATTTCACCATATGCTATTTGATATCTTATATGTCTAAAAAAGGTACCACATGTGCAAAAGATAACTGAATGAATCTAAGCCCTCGAGCCACAACTCAATAATGTAGCATATAACTGTTTTTCCTAAGACTACGAAAAATGAGAAGAAGAATTGTCTACCACTCGAGACAGGACAGCAACAATGTTGTCAGTAAGGTTAGAAGTGCTAAAGACATTACTATAAGTCACTGACTGTTGTGGCATCTTAAGAGTCCAGTTTACTATTAAGCTTAGTCTAAAAAGTATCCAGGGTGTGTGTCGCCCAGTAGAAGAGTGTTTGTGGGAAGAGTCCAGTTCTGTTAGATGGACCCAACCTAGTCTAGAAGTATCCCCGATGTATTTGTCCTAGTAGAAGAGTCTGTTTGTTTGTGAGTAGAGTCCAGTTGTCTCTTGGATGAACCCAGCCTAGTCTAGAAGTATACAGGATGTGCTGAATTAATGTTCAGTGGACAGTAATAACCAACCAAAATCTCTATCTCTACTACTTAAGAAGAACCTAAGGTTCCATCTTTCACTAAATTTTCTCACCACCACCCCTTCGTCCAACCTTCCACCCTCCATCGACTTTTCCTGTTTTTTCATCCCCTTCTGGTTTTCACCAGACCAATATTTGATAACCCAATAAACTAAATCAAATTTCTACTGCTTAAAAAGAACCTAAGGTTCCACCTTTCACTCAATTTTCTCCCCACTACCCCTTCGCCCAACCTTCCACCCTCCACCGATTTTTCCTGGTTTTTCATCCCCTTCTGGTTTTCATCAAACCAATATTTGATAACCCGATAAACCAAATCAATATATGGTACAACAATAAATTCATGGTCGGTAAATAAATTGTTTCTTATGGTAAAACCCGATAAACCAAATCAATATTTGGTAACCAAATAAATAGCAACAAATTCACAACCAAAAAGCAAATAAATATCAATCAATCCCTTATATTTTGGTAACCCAATAATGCAGATTAATCATGGGCACATACCTATTTTATCAGTTTAAGAAATAGCTGGAAAATCCATACTTCATAACCAAAACATAATCTTATATTTGTCTATTTGCTTTTTTTTCGAGAAAACGCAAAGTGATTTTTGCGTTTCATTGCATTGAAAAGGTGAGAGAGAGTACATGCCTCCCAGGAGGTTATATTTACAGAGTCCTAGCGCCTCCGATCAATGGACATCCCAGGAGGCGGGCAAGACTACCCGCAACCCCTGTGCCCCAGCTTTTGCCCAACATTTGGCCTCGTCTTTAATCCTATCAACTAGCGCATCTATCGAGGGTCTTGCATTGTCGAAGACGCATTCATTCCTCTGTTTCCAGATCATCCAGGGGACGAGCAGTGTGATCGATTGCTGAGCTTTGTGTAGTGTAGGAGGGGTTTGTGCCTTCGCACACAGCCACCAGTCCATCAAGGTGATTTCGTTGGCTGGCGGTTGGGCAGGTATATGCGCCCAGTCCAGGATGATGTGCCAGGTCTGCTAAGCAAATGGACACGCCAGTAGCAGGTGTTGGATGGTCTCCGGGTCTTGGTCGCAAAGGAGGCACCTAGGGTGGTGCTGCAAGGTGATTTTCCAGCTATTTCCGTATGGTCCTCTAATTGTGTTAAAAAAATATTTGGCCCCATGCCAACGCACGGGCACATACCTAGTGGTCTATATAAGGATGTATCCCACTTGTAAGGAGGCAAGCAATGAAATATCTAGTTTCTACCTATGCTCTCTTCTACCTCTCTAATTCTCCAATCTTTCCCGACTACCCTTCTACTGTACCACGGTGCCTATACGGCGACGCTTGCTTCCAGCGAGTATCCCACCCTACAACCTCCATAGCCAACATCGGCTACAACATCTGGTATCATAGCCAACCACCATGGCTGACGGTACACCCGACAAGAAGACCAATCCCAATGAAGATGTCATGGCAGTATTCCCGCACTGAGCGATAAATTCACCAAGGAGTTTGCATTGCTCAATTTGCAAGTCAAGGCACTCGAAGAGAGGCCAGGTGTGCCGGGAGGAGGCGATGGCATCTTGCAGCGCCCTCCATCCTTACCCTTCTTGAACGGCAGCGGAGCAGCAGATTTGGCCACCAACCTGGTGACAACCATGACACAAACACCCAGTCTTAACACAGCAGCAACTGCCATGCCCCCAGACACCATCACACAAGATGCATGGCCTACAGACGATGTCTTCCAATTCCCAGACAGGATTTTCGTTTACACCACAAAAAATGCCACCTATGCCCCCCAAATTTGGTGTCCCGCATGTGCCACCATCGATGACTCATGCTGCAGACTTCGCGGGAGTGCCCCGATACAACAAAGTGGATTTTCCAACATTCGGTGGCAAGGATGACCTGCTAGTCTGATTGAACCGGTGCGAGCAATTTTTCTGGTTGCAACGCACTGAAGAAGGCTACAAGGCATGGCTGGTGGCCTATCACATGACAGGAGCAGCGCATGAATGGTATATCCAACTCGAGCGTGATGAAGGAACCCTGTCTTGACTTGCTTCAAGGAGCTTTGTCACCTACGGTTTGGTCCTCCAATTTGGACCAATCGACCAGGAGACTTGTGCGCTTCAAACAGACAAGGCCTGTTGCAGAATACATAGAGAGGTTCCAAGCACTACTTTGTCGTGTTAACACCCCCCCCCCCCCCCCCCCTCCTCAATGCCGCAGCAGGTTCAGATTTTTCACATCCGGATTGACTGATCTGCTACGAGTCAATGTGGAGCTTCAGAACCCTTCTGACCTGCAAGTGGTCATGAGCCTAGCACATGCATATGAACAACGAGCAATCATAGCCATGGCCTACATGAGAAGTCATCTATGCATCGAACAGCAGCAAGGTACTTCCTGGAATGCTAAAGTCGCTGTTGGGGAAGAACACACGGTCCGTCAATTAACAAGCACAGAGATGGCAGAAAGAAGGGAAAAGGGATTGTGTTTCAACTGCGATGAAGAATTCTCAAGAGGTCATCGTTGCCAATGACTTTTTTACCTTTATAAGTATGATGGCGATTACAAGGAAGATCTGACATGAACTACAGCTCAAGGAAGAGTTGTATCTGCAAAGGGGAGTAATGTTGTGGCATCTTAAGAGTCTAGTTGTCTATTAAGCTTAGCCTAGGAAGTATCCAGGGTGTGTGTGTGTGTGTGTGTGTGTGTGTGTGTGTGTGTACTAGTAGAAGAGTGTTTGTAGGAAGAGTCCAGTTGTCTGTTAGGGTGTGTTTGGTTTCTATCATGAACTGGAATGGCACGGGTCGGTTCTGTTCCTAGGACCCATTCTAGTGTTTGCTTGACCTGAGGAACCAGAACCACTCGCTCCTGGAACGGCATATTCGATCAATATGCCGAACCTGGACGTTCCTCCAAATTGGCCGGACGACGCGGAACGCCTCGCTCTCGCCCCTCACCCGACCCTCGCTCTCGCCCCTCACCCGACTCTCACTCACCCCTAATCAGCGCCGATCTCTCTCGCTCGATGCCCATGGCGGCAGCCGTATCCCTTCCTGCTCCTCCGCGTCACCCCATCCTCGCCGGCGTCTCTTGCCTCTCAACCTAGGATCCCGCGAAAGGAAGGAGGCGAGCGCTCTTCTCCATGGCGGGATCCTCGGATCCATCAGCGGAAGGAGGATAGAGAAACAGCAGTAGGGGCGCCAGACCAGCAGATGCTGAGAGGAACGGGGCGGCGGATAGCGGCAGACTAGCAGCGGCGGCGGGCTAGCAACGGCATGCAGGTACGATGCAATATTCGCGGCGCATCAAACAACAACAATTAGGCAGTGTGCAGCCACAGGCAGTCTTGCTGTGCCTACACACCGACATGGATTAATTTTCTAATCATGTGAGGTTGGTAGAACTATGAGTTGTTGTGCCTACCTGAGCTTTAAATTTTTCTTTGTTGTGTACCTCTGTACTGCAGCGTCTATATATACCGTTCTCTGAATCAATGTAATCAAGTGTTTACTATACATTCAGTTAGTTTCCTATCAAAATTTAATTCTGTACAAATCAATGTAATCAAGTGATATGAACAATTCCATTCCATCCCTCAAACCAAACATCAAAATGTAACCATTCCATTCCTCGCAATTGCTCCTACCAGACACAAGGACGGAACCGACCCGTTCCAGTGAAATGTAACCATGTCATTCCATTCCACTTCGTTCCCGAACCAAACACACCCTTGATGGACCCAGCCTAGTATGGAAGTATCCAGGGTGTATTTGTCCTAGTAAAAGAGTCATGTTTGTCGGTATAGTCCAGTTGTCTCTTGGATGGATCAAGCCTAGTCTAGAAGTATCCAGGGTGTGTTAAATTACTGTTCTTACTGTCCGGTGAACAGTAACCAGCCTAAATGGTCTATATAAGGATGTATCCCACTTGCAAGGATTGGTTCTGTTCCAGAGTTGATTAGAACCCGATTGTGTTTCTTATTTCCTGTTTGGGGTCCTCCATGCAAAAACCAGGGACCTAGTTGTAGTTTCTGTTTATGTGTGGGTCCTGTTGTAATCTGCTTTGTATCACCGTTTAAAAATTAATGCAGGTTCTGGGTCCTTTGGGGCCCATCTCTAGTTCAAAAATAATATATCTAGTTCCTATCTATGCTTTTCTTCTACCCCTATAATTCTCCAATCTTTCCCGACTACACTTCTACTGTACCACGGCGCCTATATGGCGACGACCCTCACGTCCAGCGAGTATCCCACCCTACAACCTCTGTGGCCACCGTCGGCTACAACACTGGCATAATAACCTTGTGGCATATGACATGTAAAATTCATAATAAAAAATGAGAAACTAAGAACATGTAAGATATTGTTCATTTTGGGGCACACTATTTATCCTATGTGCAATAGACAACTGGCTGAATTCAAGCCCTTAGCCCCTTGAGTTCATAATAGACTAATGTAAATCATCGGGGAACTTTTCGGTAGCGCACACTTAATACCATAGTTAAAAAAGGCGCGCCTAAGCGAGCGCTTAAGCGCGCCTAGGCTCTAGGCGTTGGCAAAACGCATTGCGCATAACTACGCTTAATCTGTGCATAACTGTGCATAAGCATGCGCTTTGGTCAGTAAAGCGCAAGGCGGTGGCAAAACGCACAATTAACGCCTAGCACTTTTTTGAACTATGCTTAATACTGAACATTGCAAAGAATGGACACTTCATATACTATCACCAAGCTTATTAAATGGCAAAAGCAGACTTGTTTTGGCCCATAGTTACCAGATATACTAATATTAGATAAATGGTTAAATTATACATGAGAATCCTAAATAGAAAAAACAACCATGGATGTGTCATGTTATCCACCCAGCGCTTAGTCTAAACAGAAGTACTGGATTTAAAATAGTACACGAATGTTGGACCAATTATCTTGATTTGGATTGCTTGAGAAACAACATGCAAAGGAAACAATGTAGAAATGTAAAAGCAAATCAAATATATCAACTAGCAAATACGAACTTGCAAGGGTGCATACATGAAGCTCCAACTTTTCCATGAAGGGAACTGCCTTCAAGAAGCAGACCAAATAGAGAACATTGTCAACATCTTCCTCAAATATATGCATCAAAAACTGGACTTTCTTAAGCTGGGAGAGCTTGTGTTGGTGACCTAAATCCCATTGCATCTGAGAGGCAAAAGAAAAACGTAACTAACAATATGAAGAATAAAATAAAATGAGAATAAATGGTATCCGACGAGCAAACCTCTAGTCGTTGAAACAAGATTTGCAGAGTCAGGTTTTGAATGCTTGGAATATCATTCAGAAGCGCAATGAGAGCATGCTGAAAAACTGCCTTGTAGAACAAAATGTTTGTGTTTTCCATCTTCAAACATCTAGTGAAGTCGATAGGAACAAACTGTCCTTTATATTCAAAGGTGGAGAGCCTTGTAGCGTGGAACTGTACCTTGGTTATAATGCAATTCACAACTCGCAAGTACATAGATGGGACATCGGGCTTTCAACCCTAAGTTCATCATTCAGATGGCATCTTACAATGCTCAACCACTCGAGACTGTAGCAATTGGACAACATATTCTCAAGATCATTGCTAGTGACATGCAGCAAGTTCAGATCTAGCTTTCTCAGGTTCGGAAAACCTCTGAACTGCATAGGTAATTTCAACAATACAAAACTTAGTTGAATGCACTGAAGACGTGCTAGGCTCTCACTGTCAAACAGTCCAAACGGAAACGCATAACGATCATCACGACCCCCAGATTTGGTAGGTGCTAGATCTAAAGCTAGATTCCTCATCCGTGACGACACAGCAAAACTAACCCAGCAATTGAGATGATCAACCAGCTTGCTGTCAAATGCATATTTGACTTCAAAATTTTCAACTTCTTTGCCTTGATACTTTTGCAAAACCAAACTAACGTCATCAATGAAATTCTGCTGTTCATTTTTTTGTTCGTCAAGCCTAATCCCGCCACGTACGGCAACACTATTGAAACTTAATTTGGGACAGATAGTCCACGAATATCTCCACTGACTTGATAAAGCACTAGTCTTCAAAACCTCTTTTACAGGCAATTTCGATAAAATTGTGCGAAGCACATCCTGCATCAAGTGAAAAATACCTCGCCGTCAGAAATTCCAGTTATACTCAACATCAAGACAAAAGTTGAGTTTGCAATACCTCAGGAAGGTCTTCAAATTTAACATTTTTCCTTCCTTTCTGGTTGGATGGTTTGACATTGTAATGGTCCAAAGTTGTTTCTGTGCTCATTAGATAGTTCGTCATTTTATTTTTGACCTGAAATAACAAGACAACGTTCATACTACGATGGATCAAGAAAGCCAAGTGAAAACTGAGAGCACTATGCAAATAAAATTCAATTAACAAAGTATGTTCATGCCCTATTCAATTGAAGTAATTAAACTATCCCTGTTCAAATAGTAGTAGAGCAAAAATCCAATAAATTTGAAGATGGAACATCTTGGATACGGTATTGAAAAGTGGAACCAAGATTTCCAAATGGACAGGTAGGGTATTTCTATATGTGATAGATAACCCAAATGCAAAAGATTGCCATCTACAACAATTCTCTCATATAGAACCTGAGAATAAAATACAACAATCAATCTTGGTTAGGGTGATTAACCGAGTTGATACCTATGTTTTAAAGGCGTCCCTAAGGCGACGCCTAGGCGACGCCTAGGCGTCGAAGCGCTCCCCCTCCGCTTTGGAAAATCGACCGCTTTGGGCGCCTAGGCGTCCAAAGCGCCCGCCTAGGCGTCGCCTAGGCGCCAAAGCGCCCCCCCTCCCTAAGGCGGTAAGGCGTCGCCTTAAAAACATAGGTTGATACAAAAATTCTGCTAATACATTCGAATAATTAAATACTCTGTACTTGGGAGTAAATTAAAGAATTCCATAAAATTCTGCTTATTTTATCAACAGGAAGCATGGAGGCAATCCTCATGCACTTGGTATTGTTTTTAATGCTGAGCTTGCAGTTGCTGGACAGAAATCTGCCGTAGAGAAATAGCCCCAAAAAAGGGAAAGGCACCTTATGACAAAATAGACAAAAAAGGTCGTTGAATTGACAAACGATGGGAGAGCCTTGGACCAATCCTCGAAACAGATGTGTGGAAGAAAGGGCATGAAATTAGTATTGATGTAAATTTAGCGCAAACTTCAAGAAGGCATGATTAGGCACTTGCTTCCAGTCTAGGAGGCGGTCTAGGTGCACTACGATAGATCGATCACCGCGGCAAGGAACCAACATCTGAAGTCGCCGGCATCGTTATTGTATGTGGGGGAGTGGGAGGAGGCAGCCAGGCAGGTAGCGCTGTGTTGGATGGAGGCATCAGAAGGATGCAACTTCCTTTCCTGAGGCGGCTCATAAGTAGCTAGGGTTTAGATAAATGGTTGCATATGTGCATGGTATTAATGGGGTACTCTAAAATGAGACATATTTCTTATCTTCCCTCCTTCTTCTCCTACCTCCAGCATTCCCTCTCACCCCTGCTGCCAAGACCGTGAGGCATGAGCCGAAAGATCTCATCCTCCGGCTGACCACCACAACAAGTTGCCTCTTCTTCCTCAATCTCCATTCCTCGGCCTTCTATCCTTACCCTTTACCTTTACCATTCACCCTCCTCCCTAATCCTCCCTGCAGTCAAAACGAGAACTATGCCTTCTTCAACCTTGATTTTACAAGATACCAACTATGTTATGCACACATGGCTAATCGGTTAGGATATACAGGATGTGTGTACAAAGGCGCCTTGCCTCGCACACTAAGCGCTTCAAAGTTGTGAAAGGCGCGGATGGCGCCTCGCCTCACCTTGACACTTCAAGAAAATGATACTTAGTACAATAAAAGATTGGACGCAGTATCAATTGTTTAACACTAGTTTAAAAAATTGCATGTTAAAAATGTGAACTTTTTTACAAGACCTCATGCCAGTCCGGCCCATGTTTTAGTCTCCACCCTCAGGTATAGTCACGTTAACTGCTAAACTGCTACACTGAGTCTTGTAGAAGCATCAACTGTTTGACCCCAACCAAAAATTTATTAAAAACCCTCTACAGGAGCAAAGTTGTCACATTTTGGGGCAAAATTGTAATACCCTCGGCTTCAGAAATTCGAGTTACTCTAAACATACACATTTCATAAGTTCAAAATACCTGGAGAGGGTCTTCTGTTATAACATTTGACCTTCCCTTCTGGTGGATTTGTTTGCTATAGCAATGATCCAATGTTGTTCTTTCACTCATTACATGGTTTCCCATTTTGAAGCTGACATTGACAAGGTAAAGTTATGGGTCTGTCTAGGGTACATCTTGATGTGCCCTAGTTATTGCACATCTAAACGACTCAATCAAACTTGAAAGGAAAAGAAAAAGACAAAAGAAAATGCTTGCATGAATCTTTGCACAATACTTAGAGCACATCTAGATGTGCTTTAGCAAAACTGCAAAGTTATTTCAGTATGTGATACAATATTATGCATGGAAAGTCAGCAAATTGAGGAGGAGAATGGAACTAAAATGTAACTGAGTCGAACCATCTTTTTTTTCTCTGTGCTTGGGATGGTCTGAGAACTTCGTAAAACCTATGATTCTAGTCCAACAAGAAATGAAATATGACTGAAGTGTGCATCTTAACACACGGTATAACCAAATTGACACACAAAAGACTAAGGGAGCTGCCATCCCTAGCAGATCTGACTTACCGAATCAGCAGCAAGTAGAATAGAAGAAACACAAAGGGGACAGGGAACCAAAAACTATGGTTGGGGCACGACGCGATACTGGATGCTGCTCTCCCCCTCACTCTCCGGTCGATCTAACCGGAGAAGTGGGCGGTCGTCGTCAACGGCGGCCGCTGCACCCTTATTTGAACCGATAGGCGACGATACGGAACGAAAGATAGGGGGCGGCGGTGCTTTGAAGGGACTGGGATGTCGCGATGAACGGCTGTGGAGATCTCGGGCAGCAGGATTAACGGTGAGGAAAAGGGACCAAGCCGCTTATGGATTCCGGCTGGATAAAGACCTCTTTTTTCCAAGTCGGATACCACGAATCGAACACAATAAGCCTCACGCAAGCTCGCGATGTCCATATCGGATTAGCTACTAGACAAAGAGATTCACTTCATCGGGAAGAAAGAGAGAAAGAGATTGGCCAGCGGCCCAGCCCCGATTCCTCTCCCTCTCCCTTCCCTCATCTGCCGCCGCCGTCACCACCGGCGCCCTCCCCGCAGCCGCCGCCACCACCGGCACCCAGGTGTGGCGCGGCTCTTCCCCATGGCCCTGACGGCAAGGCGGCAACAAGAGTTAGAAGGCGGACGCGAACGGCCCCGTGAGCTCTCGTCCCGATGAAGTCACAGAAGGACGAGATCCACCCGGACGAGGTCGATGCGCCCCCTGCCACACTTCCTTCTCCATCGCGTCACCATATTCGGAGGAGTCGCGGCTGCAGCTCGCGCACCTGCTCCTCCTGGAGTTGTCGCCATGATACGGCTCAAATAGCTTTGAGACGATTTTATGTAGTGACCCAGATCTTTCACTCGCGCAAACAGGTAGAAGAAATTATTATTTTTTTGAAAGGAAGAAATAATTTTTGGAAGAAGTAGAAGTGTACGTGCTAGTTGTAGTACTAGGATAGATGGAGGGATTAAGCTAATGCGGCCACGGCGACGGAGTAATTAGCGATAATAAGCACTAGCAGAAGTAGATGGAGAAGAACGGGAAGCTTAGCTAGATCGATCTTTGTAGATCAAGAATCAAACTAAATTTGTGCCTTGGTGATCAAAACTGCCGAAACACATGCAATTATCAAACCCTAGATACGGACGCAGACATATACGCATCCATCAGATGTAGTTTCTAAGTTTTCTTCTTCAACTAAAACCTCCCTTTTACATGGCCATATGGCCTTTATTTATCGGAAATGTTAACGCCCACACGTGTGGGCGTTTGCGTATCGTCCACACGCCTCCATCACCATTCATTTTGCCACGTATGAATAGATGACATCAGCAGAATTTTTTTTTTGGTTTTCGGCTTAAAAATGTTGTATCTCCTAAATAAAAAAGCGAACTAAAAATTCGTTTTCACCATTAAATCCGTCTCGACGAGATCTTCAAAACTAGACCCCATGTTGATATGTTTCGACGAAAAAAAATTTGCCAGAAGTTGCCACGATGTTTACACTGCATTTGCCATAGGGCTTAAACTAAAGTTGCCATGTGGCAATTTTAGTTTGTAGATCATGACAATTTTAGTATTTTGATGATGGCAACTCCAGTACTTTGACCATGAAAATTATTTTTTATATGAACCATGGCAATTTTACGTGCATGTATCATGGCAATTTTAATTTATGGTTCATGGCAAGTCTAGTTTCTTAATTACCCGTTTTATAAATGTCAAAATTTACTTTTAAATGTAGAAGAAAATAGCTGAAACATATCATGGCAACTTCAGTGTAAATATCATGGCAATTAATATGCAATAGACATGGCAACTTTTAATCCAAATTTTTTTTCATCAAAACATATCAACATGGGATCTAGTTTCGAAGATCTTATCGCGAGGGATTTAATGGTGAAAACGGATTTTCAATCGGATTTTTCGTTTAAGAGATAAAACATTTTAAAAACTGAAAATCCAAAAAGATTCCTGCATGCATGCATGCGATGACGTGACAATCTGTTTACATTAGAGACGTGTGGTGCGTCTCCCTTCCTGCCACACGTGTGGCAGTTAGCGCGACCCTTATTTATAGTCGCACGCAGGCAAGCTGGGCTAAGCCTAAAACTTACGAGAACACAAATCGGACTTGACGAACTAAATAAACTAGGACTCGGCTAGACCAAAACTACTAGACTTTCCATGCAACTATGAGACTTTCACGTGCATGGTTTTCTACTACCACTGCGACGATGATTAATTCCAACGAGGGGAAGTCCGAAAGTTTGGCCTGATATCTTGCTTTGGTGGTGTCGATGTTGATTGATATTTAACCGAACACTTTATCTTGTGTCGATCTGCACACGGCACAGGCCCAAGTATACATGTACCTCTTCTCCACATGCCAGCTACTACTCCACGTTGTGCTGGTATGACATATTTTCTACAACCGAACTCCCACACCTCCTTCTCTGTTATGACTTTTTTCGACGGTGCGATAATATTGAGTACATAAGTAGGCGTGATTATATCATCCCCCCTCCTTCACGCGAAACTGTCCTCAGTTTCGGGGCACTCTTCAAAATTTCCTTGTGAACGCCAAACACGGGATCAATCTTGATAGCATTGTTACCCATGGGCTGCAGCACACGTTTGATGCCAATATCTCGGAACACGTATGTGTTGGATCTCTCCTCATGTATAGCATTGCGATCATATTGTCACGGACGACCCAGTAGCAATTGACACATATACATTGGCTCAACATCACAAATCACCTCGTCATAATATGTGACAATATTAAACTTTACGCGTACCTTATGAGTCACCTTCAGACGTCTGAAGTTGTACAACCACTCAATGCAACGTGGTTGCGGATGTGGCCATGTCTTCAATCCTAAAGCATCCACCACACACTTGCTTATAATGATGGTGTAGCTCCATCCATCAATAATCAATTTGCAACACTTGTTTTTGATCTGGCATTGTGACTGAAAAATTTTCCACCGCTGTCCTGCGCTTGTTATTTGATCCTCTTTGGCTCGCTGCACCATGATGCATGGCAGATCATAATCCAAAGGATAGCACTTGATAGGATTAGACTCACTTTCCCCTTCCTTGGGCTCTTCAGACTCTGAGTCAGTTTTGTCTTCAGAAACATATCCGTCATTAACAAGGAGCACTCTCTTCTTGTTCGGACAATCAATGCGTTTGTGTCCCCTACCTCCACATGTGTAAAACACAATCTCACTAGTACGCATAGCAGATTGCGCACTTGAATCAGCCCTTGAAGCCACTTTGCTCGCGGCCATAGATTCTTTGCTCATCTCCTTGTGATCGGTAGCAGCTGACTTATAGGATGAAACTGGCTTGACATTATCATCGTCATGCGAATAGGAACGTTGCCCCGTGTTAAAATTGGTGCAGCCTTTGAAAAATTGCTTTGCTTTGACACACTATTCGGCACGCTCCGTTTGATGAAGAAGCTCTTGCATATCATTATACTGCATCAAATCAACATGGTCGCGTATATCCTCATTCAGTCCCTCAAAGAAACGTGTCATTGTTGCATCGTCAGACTCATGCACATTAGTTCTGATCATCAGAACTTGCATCTGTTGGTAATACTCATCCACCGCCATGGCTCCTTGAACAAGACGTCGAAGATTTGTGTGTTGCTTCTTTTGGAAATAAGCTGGCACAAAGCGAGCAGCATCGTACGCTTCATCTCACGCCACGATTCTGGTCGTGCGTCATTGCGGTTGAGTTGATCCCACCAAATTAATGCATAACCTGAAAATTCAAGAGAAGCAAAACGAATCTTCCGCTCCTCGGAGTAACGATGGTTATCAAAAATCTGCTCCACACGCATCTCCCACTCAAGATACTCCTCAGGACCAGCCTTGCCTGTGAACGAAGGTATAGTAATTTTTATTCTACCAATACCTCCATCCTCATCCTCATCACGGCGCAGCCTTGGTCCATCATCATGGGGGCGAGCATCCTATTGTGGTCGGTGAGGCAAGTCGCCGCGAGCATCAGAACCATCCTCGGACTCAGCATCATTGTCGTCGTTGGCAATGTCCGCGTCACGGACGTGTAGAGGTGCTCGTTTCTGCAGGGCATGTTGTGCCCTCGTTGGAGCAGCCTCGCCGGTTGCCCTTGCCTCTAGGCGACGGAGGGCTGCCTGCATGGCCTGGACCCCATCGGTCACCGTCTCATCGAGGGCCTTCATGCGGTTGTCGAAGTGCTGGTATGTAGCCTTGAACATAGCACGGGCACCTGTGTCCAGATCGGGACCATATTGCGGCGGCCCATCATCCTCCTGCACCTCATTCGCGTCACGCTTGCTTGCAGTTGACATCGCGCGCAATGATAAACCTGGCGCTCTCTGATACCAGATGATACAGCTCAAATAGCTTTGAGACGATTTTATGTAGTGGCCCTGATCTTTCACTCGCGCAAACAGGTATAAGAAATAATTTTTGGCAGAAGTAGAAGTGTACGTGCAAAAGAACGAGTAGCTAGACTAGATGGATGGATGATCGTAGAGATCGGAAAGTAGTAGAAGATGTGTGCGTGCTAGTTGTAGTACTAGGATAGATGGAGGGATTAAGCTAATGGCGATTATCGGCGGTGACGGCGACGGAGTAATTAGCGATAATAAGCACTACTCCCTCTCTCTCAGTTTATAGAACGTGCGCGTATTCTTAGGTCATCAATTTGACCAACCTAATACAAGTCATATAGTACAAAAAATATATCAATATAAAATTCAGATGTTCTATTTTCAAACCGTATAATTTTTGTGTTATATAGTTTATATTAGGGTGAGAAAATTGGCAACCTAGGTATACGCGCAAGACTTGTAAAATGAAATTGAGGGAGTAGCATAAGTAGATGGAGAAGAACGAGAAGCTAGCTAGATCGATCCTTGTGGATCAAGAATCAAACTAAACTTGTGCCTTGGCAATCGAAGCTGCCAAAACACATGCAATTATCAAACCCTAGATAGGGACGCAGTAGTATAGATACGCGTCCATCAGGTGTAGTTTCTGAGTTTTCTTCCTGAACTAAAACCTCCCTTTTACATGGCCATATGGCCTTTATTTATAGTCGCACGCAGGCAACCTGGGCTAAGCCCAAAACTTACGAGAACACAAATCGGACAGACGAACTAAATAAACTAGCACTCGGCTTGACCAAAACTATTAGACTTTCCATGCAACTACGAGACCTCCACGTGCATGGTTTTATATTACCATTGCGATGATGATTAATTCCAACGAGGGGGAGTCTGAAAGTTTGGCCTGATATCTTGCTTTGGTGGTGTCGCTGTTGATTGATATTTAATTGAACACTTTATCTTGTGTCGATCTGCACGCGACACGGGCCCAAGTATACCTGCACCTCTTCTCCACATGCCAGCTACTACTCCACGTTGTGCTGGTATGACATATTTTCTACAACCGGACTCCTGCACCTCCTTCTCTGTTGTGACCTTTTTCGATGGTGCGATAATATTGAGTACATAAGTAGGCGTGATTATATCACACCATCAGCAGGAGGAGTGTCGGACCACGCGCCAACTCGAGGACCGCCACTCTAGCGGCCCGTTGTTTCTGGCCGTCGTCCGCCTCATTGGCCCTCTTCCTGGCTTGCCTCTGGTGCCCCATTCATTTGCCACCAGTCACGCACCAGGTAGGAACTCAACCTCCCTGCCTCCACATGTTTCCTGGTACAGCAGATCTTCATCCCCTTTCTTTCCTAATATGTTTCTGTGCTCTTCCTTGCTACACAATTTCAGAGTAAAGCGAAGAAAAGTGTTCAACACAGTCCACTTGGTTTGATATTTTGAAGACACAAATAGAAACAAGAAAACCATATATGTTGTATAAGGTTTGCACTGAATTTTTTTGGTCTCTGAAGACTGGCTTTAAAAGTACTTGATGTGTCCTTGCAATTTGTTTTTGATAATGTGCATGGCACTTTCAGCAGAAAAGGTAAAACAAAATCCGGGTACAAGTTGACTCTTCCCACCCGTGTACAGAGAAAATGTCTAATCTGAAGTTAGGTACAGATGGAGAATTTGTTTGGCACAAAGTATATTGTGATATGATTCTGTCTCGTTTGATCTGTCAAGCATGGATGTACGCCAACTTGCCAAGTTCACTTGTATGTTGCACCCATTGTTAGATCTAGAGTATGACTATCTGAATCTTCTATTCATGTCCAGTGCTGAAGCACAAAATAGAAGGGTGCAGATCAAAGGTGAGAGTTGACGGCAGCCACGGGAGGAGGTCGGGGTGGTAGAAGAATAAGGCATGGGTGGCTCTGGCAAGATGTGTCTCCAGTGGATGTCGACGACAAGGCAATGAGAAGACCCTCTCTGTGAGCCCTATCCCTCTCATTTGGCCTCTCGATTTATGGTTCTCATGCTCCATGTTTCTCTGTTCTTTGTTTCTGGTGATCAGTCTTGTCTTCGTCACCTGGATCCTCGTCCTCGATCTTGCCCACCCAGACGAACGCACCATGGCCTCTCAGATCACACACAAGACTAATCTATGGCTGGGTAACATCACCCTCTTTCTTTCTTTTTTCTCTTCATTCTTCTCTGTTCTTCTTTTAAGTATTCTCTCCTTGGACCACTCTAGGAGGTGTCAATTTGTACAATTTTTCTTGTTGCTTTATACAATCTGTCAATCATACACTTCTAACCTCTATGTACGTGCTGGCTGATTCATTTGTGCAATTCAAATGACATATTAAACACAATATAGGATGCCATGGCATATCAATCTTGCAATTTCACCTTCCATTTGATATCTCTGCTCTAAGATAAGGTAATATTAGCTGGATCTGTGCTACTTCCTCCAATACCAATATAATGATTGGTATGTGTGTATTACAGATGTGACACACATATGTTTGGAAATGGAGGCGGTTTCGTCTTGTTCCGTGTCTTTGTCATCCAGCAAGTGTCTGGATTTCTTTTAGCTTCTTGAGTATTACTTTTAGAAGTCGAAGTGCAGTGTGATGTCGGTGAGGAGGTCAGCTCTTTTGCTCTTCACAAGTTTCTGCTGATATTTGACTAGCATGGTGCTATCTGATTTGGCACTACCGTTTTTGTTGACTTATATATTGCCATGTGTTTTCTTGTCCGAAACATTCAAGCCACTGTAATATGCTTCGTAAGCAAGACCTTAAATCGTGTTTTCAGGTCTGTCTCAACAAGGATATGAATGAATTATCTGTGTGATTGCTTTTCTGAGAATTCAAAAATAATGATGCATATTCGTTCCTGAAATTTGATGCCTAGATGTTTATACCTTGCATTTTGTATTGGCAAAAAATAATACACAGCAATAATATTGTTTTGTTTCATGGAAGATTATAAATTTTTGCATCCTGTAATATTATAGCTCGTAACATTTCAACAGAATTATTGCATCCGGTTCATGGAAGGGACGTCGTCTTTCAACAAAATATTAATCCGGATGCAATAGATGTAACTGATCATAAACTCGAAGTTCATCGGATCCCAACAAACACACCGCAAAAAGAGTTACATCTTATGGATCTCCAAGAGACCATTGTATTGAGAATTCAGCGAGAGAGAGAGAAAGCCATCTAGCTACTAACTACGGACCCGAAGGTCTACAAAGAACTACTCACGCATCATCGGAGAGGCACCAATGGAAGTGGTGAACCCCTCCGTGATGGTGTCTAGATTGGATCTGGTGGTTCTGGACTCTGCGGCGGCTGGATGAATATTTCGTCGACGCTTCTAGGGTTCTGGTATTTTGGGGTATTTATAGAGCAAAGAGGCGGTCTGGGGGGCACCCGAGGTGGGCACAACCCACCAGGCCGCGCCTGGGCCTCCTGGCGCGCCCTGGTGGGTTGTCCCTTCCTCGGGACTCCCCCGAAGTGCAACCAGGGCCCATCTTCTTTCTTCTGGCCCATAAAAAATCTCCGTAAAATTTTGGGGCATTTGGACTCCGTTTGATATTGATTTCCTGTGATGTAAAAAACATGGAAAAAACAGCAATTGGCACTTGGCACTATGTCAATAGGTTAGTAGCAAAAAATGATATAAAATGCCTGTAAAATGATTATAAAACATCCAAGATTGATAATAAAACCGCATGGAACAATCAAAAATTATAGGATATGTTGGAGATGTATCAACTGTCGTGTGTCTTTCCTTTCCCGTTCACCGATCTAGGCCGTGAGAGCAACGAGTTAGTAGGCTGGGGAGTTCGAGTTCTTCGCACGCACCCTAGAGTGCGAATCTTTCTTGGGTCTGCGGAGACCCGAATCTGACAGTGACTAACCAAGCAAGGAAGGAAGAAGATTTACCTTCGAGCAGGTCCTCGATCACCGAGTAACCTTCGACAGATACTTCTCCTTTTTAGCCCAGCCCGATCGATGGGTCTCGGTCTCGGCCTGTAGGCGCTCCTCCTTGACTTTCAGCAGTCGGACCTACTCCATGTTCTAGGTCGCCTGGTTAGCCAACTCCTTCTCGAGTCGGTCGCGCTCTGCGGCCGCCTGGCTACGCTCCAACTCCTTGGCCTGAAGCTAGCCTTCAAGCTCATGCACGCGGTTCCGCAGATGGGTGGCGGCCTCTGCAATGACAAAGAAGAATCATCAATAGCAACGAAGACAAGAAGTTGTTGGGAAGATCCGGCCCGACTGCTCAACATTTGGCCCGAATCTCAGGGGCTACACCCAGTGGGTGCGCTTGCACGCCCCCACTGAAAGATGACCTATGTACTCGGCTCTGCCGCAACTCGGCGGTCCGGGTGGCGAGCTGCTGGTTCTAGGAGTTGAAGCAAGCTGCGCGCAGGTTGTGGTAATCTTGCAACAAGAGCGGCATCCCAACAATCAGAAACACGCCTTTAAGTTCCAACCTGCCTGCTCAGCAGCCGTCTTGGAACTCGGGGGCTACACCTAGTGGGTGCGCTAGCGCGCTCCCACTGAAGATCGCAAAGATGAAAAGAACCAAGTCAAAAAGCATACCTGGACAGACGTCTGCATCACCACCATCTAGCTCCTCGCCTTTAGGAGGGTGGCGCCGTGGGTGGAAAACTTGTCTAGGACGTCCTGCACCGCAAGGTTCTGGGCGGCCGGGACAGCTCCTGGCGTCCAACCAGTCGGAGCGGAGCTCGTGGCCTTGGTGTCGGCTACCTGCGAGCTCGCGGCCTTGGTATCTATCGGCCTCATCGCGGAGATCGCTCGCGTCGGGCACGGGCGCGCCGGGGCGTGCGTCGTCATCACCTGGCTCGTCGCCAGCTCGGTGCCGGTCAACAGCACCTCCGGCCCTCTGGGGTGGCCATCACCCCGCTCTCCGGCCCCTGGAGCGCTGAGTCGCCTCCGCCTCCGGGATGACAAAGTCATGATCCTCCAGCTCCGGCGCCGATAGATCTGCTCCGGCTGTCCCTGTCGGTGTTTGGGCCTCCACCTCCGGCACCTCCGCCTACTCAAGGCTTGCAGCCTCCGGGATCTCGCAGCCAGTCGGATCCTCTGCGACCTTGGCGTCGACCTCCGTCTGCGCCTTGGTCGCCGCATCCGCCTCCGCCTGTGCCGCTACTTGGGCCTCCGCCTACGCAGCGGCCTGGGCATCGGCCTCCGCTCGCGTTGCAACCTCCCGCGCGTTCCTCTCTGTTGCCTCCTGAAGGGCAGCGGTCGGGTCCATGCACCGGGCCTCTTTAGAGCATTCTGCTGACCCAATCAGCGAGGCAAACGGAGCCCATGATATGGAAAGGGCGGCCCTGTGCGGCGAAGCAAGCAAAGATAAGAAGCTTCCTGAGAAACTAACAACCAAGACAGAACAATCAATGCACTTACTCGGACACCATTGAGCGCTCCTTTGGGCCCTTCCGGATGGCGTCTGCCTTTGTGGCCTCGTGCCACTTGGTCGCGGCCGTCGACTTGGCCTTCTTGGGTGGCTTGCTGCCAAACATACCCTCGGCGCGGCGTTTGGGCACGCTGGGTGCACCAGTCGGTGCTCTGCTTGGCGGCCGCGCCGTCGAAGAGCTGGCACCTGCCCTGTCGACACCTTCGGGGCGGCGTTGTACGTCACCGTCTTCATCATCATCTGGCCAATCCCGGACGTCAATGTCTCCTCCCGTGCTGCCTCCTGTGGCTCCGCCTGCTCTAGCGCCGCCTCCTCCGATGGCATCATCCTCGCCCCCATCCTCCATCGCGGCAGCCCCTAGCTCGGGGTCGCCCACATCGCTCTCCTCGTGGTCCAGCGTCCACTGATGGCCCGGAGCCGGCCCGATGGCTGCTGCCTGACCCGGGTAGTGCTACCCCATGTCCGGGTGGTCAGGTCAGATGAAGAGAATTGCATGAGCAAAGAATGGGGAACAAATACTAACTGGTGGCGGCGGATTGGCGCGGCTGTACGGCGGCTTGCCGAAACTCCAATCGGTCTTGCTGAGCCAACTGTTGGAGAAGTAATTGACGTGGCGGACCACCTCTACCGTCGGCAGCTCCTTGGTCGACATCCGGCATGGGTCTCGGCGGCCACTCATGTCGCAGATCAGGTGCGGCCGGGCTTGGAGGGGCGATACCCGGTGCTGGACAAATGCGGCCAGCAGGTCCGACGGCTTGAGGCCCTCCAAGTCCGTCACCTCTTGAAGCCGGATGAGGATGTTGGTTATGGTGGCCGGCACCGGCTTCAGCTATTGTCCCCAGTTGTTGCATTGCTTGGGCGGTGGGCTGGCTGCGTAAGCCAGCAGGTCGATGTAGTCGCATGTCGGGTGGAGGTTGCGGACGTAGAAGTAGGACTTCTGACACAACTTTGCCGACTCCAGCAGGGCGATAGGCGGAAAGCGGGTCTCGGAGCTGGTGCGCCACACGGCAATGCATGCGCCACACTAGGCCGGCTCGCCCTTGGACTGGGTCCCTAGCTTCAGATAAAAGAACCTACAGCACAGCTCGAGTGTGGGTAGGACGCCGAGGTAGTCTTCACAGAAGGTCACGAAGGCGGAGAGGAGCAACACTGTGTTGGGAGTGAGGTGGTGAGGCTGAAGGCGCTAGAAATTGAGGAAGGAGCGGAGGAAGCCGCTCGCCAGCAAGCCGAATCCGCTGAGGAAGTGGCTCCGGAAGACGATGAACTCCCTGGCCCTTGGCGCCAGCGAGATCTCCCTCTCGTCCAGGAGGAGCATCCCCATGACCGTCGCAATGGGGAGCCTCCGCGTCGCGCGGAGGAACTTGATATGTCCCTCGTGGACGTTGGAGCCGTCTCAGTCGCCTCTCGCCATGGCGTGTGGTGGCTCGGCGGCGTCGCGGCAAGGTAGAGCAGTGGAGAAGCCGCAGCAGCGCTTCGTCAGCATGTGGCCCGGTGGCGTGGCGGCGGCAAGGAAGAAGAAGGAGTAAGAAGGAGAAGCGAGGAAGAAGGAGTGAGCGGGAGGGGGCGCATGCGTTTTTGTGACGCCCGGGTAATTAAGCTACAGTAATCCCCACTAATGATGCCACGTCACCTTTGTCACTGTAGTTAATCTCGGGTTAGTTCAAAAACCGGTTCGAATTTCAAATTCAAAATCAAGTCAAGAATAAACGTTTTCAAAATAAAAACAAAAATGTTCGGTGGACGCCAAATATTACAAAGGTAATTATGGTGCAACAAACCCCTTTTTATAAAAAGCCTAAATACTTTTAGATGAATTTAAACAGAAAAGAAATAATAAAAGAAAATAAAAAAAAGAAAAACAAAACAGAAAAGCTAAAACCTAAGACTATAAAAAAAGGAGAAACCCCCCTGGGCCGTGGCCCAACTGGGCCAACCCCCAGGCCCAGCCGGCCGGCCCGCTACCTCCCCTCCATAACCCCCCACCAGGGAGGAAACCCTAGCCCAAACACCCACACCCCCGAAAATATCTCACCCCTCCCCTCTCTCCCCCGATTGGATCGGGATCGAGAGGAGGAGGACCCCAACGCAGCCCCGTCGTCCTCGTCTCCTCCTCGCCTCGACGCCGCGCGGGACGCCTCCGCCACGGCCACCTCGTCGACGCCCGTGGTCCCCGCCGACATCGCCGTTGCCGCCCGTGGATCTCGCGCCCCGCCGTCGTGCTTCAACGCCGGATCTGCCGCCTCGCGTCCCCATCCTCATCCCCGACCGGCCTCCTCGACCACCCCTCGCCCCTCCACCCCGGCGCCCGACGCCGGCGCCCAGAGCTTCCTGGCCGGACCACGTCAACGGCCTGCTTCCTCTCCGTCACGCAGTCTCCGACCTCTTCCCCGAATACCGTTGCCCCGTTACCCTACGCGCCCCCCTGTGAGCTTCCTCGTGCGGCTCCCCCCCCTCTCCCCCTAGGACGCCACCGCGTCACCCTCCCCGCCGGCGGTCGACGCGCTCCGGCGCCACCGTCGCCCGCGTCCCGCCGCGCCGGGCCGTCCCGTCCCCGGCCCCTCCCCGCTTCCCCATACGGCGCCCCACGTTGGCGGCCCCGCTCTGCTGCTGCTGCTTGCTCCCGCGTGCTCGCGCGCCCCTTGCCGTGCCCCACCTGCCGCCGGGCTGCTCTGCTCCGCCCCTACCCCGGCCTCCCCCTGCTGCCCACGGCGTGCCCGACCGCAGTGGCCGTCGGCGCCCTATGCAGCCACGGGTGCCCAGCTGCGGCCGGTTCGGGCCACTGCCATGTGGACCCGCACAAAAAAAAGGGAATTAAAAAAAATAAAAAAATTAAATTAATTAATTAATTAATTAACTTAATTAATCCTAATTTAATTAACCTAATTAACTACTTAACCTAATTAACTACTGTTAATTAACAGTATAGCCAATGACAGGTGGGCCTGCTGTCCAGTTTGACCAAGTCAAACTGCTGACTGGACTAGTCTAGTCATTGACAGGAGGGTCCCATTAGACCCCTTTGACCAGTCAACGGTCCCAGTTGACTGTTGACTGGGAAGTCAACTGGACCCCACCTGTCAGCCCCTTTAGTACATTGTTGTGTACAAGCTGTGGGTACACTTAGCAATTTCACCTTTAATTCTGAAATAATAAATAAATTCAAAAAATTTAGAAATTGTTTAAAACTTTGAAAAATCATATAAAATAAACCGTAGCTCGGATGAAAAAACCTTGTACATGAAAGTTGCTCAGAACGACGGGACGAATCCGGATACGCGGTCCGTTCGTCCGCCACACACCCCTAACCTATCGAACCCGCAACTTTCCCCCTCCGGCTCCTCTGCCCGAAAACACGAAACCCCGGGAATACTTTCCCGGATGTTTTTCCCCCTTCACCGGTATCACCTACTACCGCGTTAGGGCACACCGAACACCGCGTATTGCCTTGTTATATTTTGTGATGCTTTGTTTGCTCTGTATTCATTATTTCTTCCCCCTTTTCTCTCCGGTAGACTACGAGACCGACGCTGCTGCTGACCAGTTCGACTACGGAGTTGACGACCCCTCTCTCTTGCCAGAGCAACCAGGCAAGCCCCCCCTTTGATCAACAGATATCGCCTATTCTACTCTATACTGCTTGCATTAGAGTAGTGTAGCATGTTACTGCTTTCCGTTAATCCTATTCTAATGCATAGCCTGTCATTGCTGCTACAGTCATTGATACCTTACCCGCAATCCTAAATGCTTAGTATAGGATGCTAGTGTTCCATCAGTGGCCCTACACTCTTGTCCGTCTGCCATGCTATACTACTGGGCTGTGATCACTTCGGGAGGTGATCACGGGCATATACTATATACTTTACACTGTTACATTACCTGTGATACTGTACGGAGTTGGGGGCTGAAAGGACAGGTGGCTCCATCCCGGTAGAGGTGGGCCTGGGTTCCCGACGGTCCCCGACGGTTACTTTGTGGCGGAGCGACAGGGCAGGTTAAGACCACCTAGGAGACAGGTGGGCCTGGCCCTGTTCGGCGTTCGCGGATACTTAACATGCTTAACGAGATCTTGGTATTTGAGCTGAGTCTGGCTACGAGCCTATACGCACTAACCATCTACGTGGGAGTAGTTATGGGTATCCTGACGTCGTGGTATCAGCCGAAGCACTTCAGACGTCAGCGACGGAGCGGCGCGCGCCGAATTGGACTGGAACGCCACTAGGCTAGGTCTGCTTTCGGCCGCGTACGCAACGTGCAGGTGTGCTATGGGCGATGGGCCCAAACCCCTGTGCGCTTAGGCTTAGACCGGCGTGCTGGCCTCTCTGTTGAGCCTAGGTGGGGCTGCGACGTGTTGATCTTCCGAGGCCGGGCATGACCCAGTAAAGTGTGTCCGGCCAAATGGGATCGAGCGTGTTAGGCTATGTGGTGCACCCCTGCAGGGAAGTTAATCTATTCGAATAGCCGTGATCTTCGGTAACAGGACAACTTGGAGTTGTACCTTGACCTTATGACAACTAGAACCGGATACTTAATAAAACACACCCTTCCAAGTTCCACAGACAACCCGGTGATCGCTTTTCCGCAGGGCGACGAGGAGAGGATCGCCGGGTAGGGTTATGCTATGCGATGCTACTTGGAGATGCTGCTTGGAGATGCTACTTGAAGATGCTACTTGGAGGACTTCAATCTACTCTCTCCTACATGCTGCAAGACGGAGGCTGCCAGAAGCGTAGTCTTCGATAGGATTAGCTACCCCCCTCTTATTCTGGCATTCTGCAGTTCAGTCCACTGATATGGCCTCCTTACACATATACCCATGCATATGTAGTGTAGTTCCTTGCTTGCGAGTACTTTGGATGAGTACTCACGGTTGCTTTCTTCCCCCTTTTTCCCCTTTTCCTTTCTTTCTGGTTGTCGCAACCAGATGCTGGAGTTCAGGAGCCAGACGCCACCGTCGACGATGACCCCTACTACACCGGAGGTGCCCCTACTACGTGCAGCTCGCTGACGACGTCCAGGAGTAGTTAGGAGGATCCCAGGCAGGAGGCCTGCGCCTCTTTCGATCTGTATCCCAGTTTGTGCTAGCCATCTTATGGCAACTTGTTTAACTTATGTCTGTACTCAGATATTGCTGCTTCCGCTGACTCGTCTATGATCGAGCACTTGTATTCGAGCCCTCGAGGCCCCTGGCTTGTATTATGATGCTTGTATGACTTATTTTATTTGTAGAGTTGTGTTGTGATATCTTCCCGTGAGTCCCTGATCTTGATCGTACACATTTGCGTGCATGATTAGTGTACGATTAAATCGGGGGCGTCACAAGTTGGTATCAGAGCCGACTGCCTGTAGGAATCCCCCTTCCAACTCCTTGGCCGAAGTCGAGTCTAGACATTGCAAAACTTTTACTAACATGGCTGTGTGTCTTACGGGCACACGTCGCCATTGGGTGGTAGTAGGATCTTTTACTCCTCGACCTTTACTCTGGGACTCTGATCTCTCCTCTATTCGGGTTAAATGAAGTTTACTAAATCTAACACTAGGATCTCGTTATCACTTTCACCCGGAGAGCCCCTTGTTACTAATGATCGTCTGCTGCACCAGAAGACCATGAAGATACTCTCCGCTGTTAACCCGAGAACTTGTGTTCATCGCGTTTGCAATTCCCCGTCCACTGCAAACCCTTATGGATAACTACTTGCAGTTGTTATTCTTACATTCATCCCCAGTGGTCTTGTTATTACAAGATACCCTGAAAAACTCGTCATTGTTTCGATAATCCCTTGAGCTTACTGCCTTGCTGTTCTTTGTCACTTGAATACCCCTACGGTTAATTCTCGCACTTATCGAGTATCCACTCATCCCCCAGTTGTTCATGTGTTACACAAAAGTCTTCGAAATACCACCCGATATTCCGACAATCCTCAGCAACCTATTGCTCTGGAATTTCTTGTTTGCTTTCATTATGATTAATCCCATAAGTATAGAAATCTTATTGACATTCCTTGTCATTATCATTTTGAGTATGTTGACTCAATATGTTGCGAATACACGCAATCATCATTGATCCTTATAAATTACCTTTCCGGCTGAGCTTCCATTCTTTAACTGGAATTGGTTCTCGACCAATCCAATTGTCTTTGATTGTACCCTAAGGCTATTCAACTTATCCACCCCTAATCAGAGCATTGCTTCTGATCCCTTGATTTGGAAATCATAATTCCTTTGCATTTGACAATTGAGTTAGTCAATTGTTTCTATAATCTGCTTCCTCTAGTTGAGTACCGATGCTCACACCAGATCCCTTATGGACCACCAGATCCTTTGTTGGATTTATCTGACAACGCCCTTCATATTCAATAACCTTGTGAGCCTTTCCTCGGATACATAATGCCTTTGGTAAATTGTATCCTCTGCTTTTCTCAACCATGCTCTGTCATCGAGTTTGAGTTAATTACTCCTAAAGATTGTGGTATATGTTTCTAAGAAGCCCCTATGGGTTGAACATATGCTTTCTCTAAACCGTGTGAACCCGAAAGTTTTCACGATTCATACTCTTTTGGTGCTTCGCCAGATAAAATTTCAGCACTGCAACTTCATCAAACGCGAGAAGTGAATGAAAGGTTATGCATTGAGGAAGTGGGAGTCGACCTTGAACTTTGTGTTCATGCCCATGGACGCGATGTATATCCTATCATGGAAGCTTCTTGTAATAATAACTATTTCCTTGATAACTAACATATGGTATCTGTGAATTGATCCTATGCAACCGTGGTTCCGACCATGATTGTTCTTCTTTGATTCCATTTCTCGGACAAGTTAAACAATTGTCTTCTATGGATCAATACACCAGTCCAACCTTTACTTTGATCTTGTGTCGAGTATTACCCCCCTGGTATCCCGAGATTATCATGGAACTGCATAACTTCTTATGAGTTCTTCATCAAGTGTTAACTTCCCACTATTTCCAATTTTTCACGGGCTCTGAGTTATTATACACTCAAAAACACCGATAACTGAACCGAGTCCGCTCTACGGTTCGACAACTCTTCAGTAAGCTTCTATAAGTACGAGTTTGTACCCGATCACGCCATTCCTAGCCTGTTTGGCTATATCATTGTCGTGACGATCCTAACGGTGCTACCTGGTCCTTATTCTCGGAGCACCAATTTTCGACGATGAACTAACCTTACGTCGATCCTCATCGTCATATCATTTCGCCTTAAACAACAAGCTTGGTTTCGAGTTTGTGTCGTACCCTTGGTTCCAATAACCTTTCACTTCATCATTGTTTGACTTGATGTCATCGTCGATCGATTACATCTTCGTGAAATCTCTCGACAAATGTGTCGTGATCATCATCATCATTCCGAGCTCTTCCAGGAATTCAATTGAATTCATGATGGGTAATACCATCCTTGCCCCTCGATGATTCCTGTTCTCATCGACCACTTTATTGCCTTCCGTTCAACACAACTTGTTCGTGTTTTGTGTAAACCTTGAGATCACTGCTACCCAGCAGTTGATCTTCCTTACCTCGGAAGTATTACCATCTCTTTTTGTCAAGAATGTGGTGAGAATTTCACCGCCTCTTAATAATTCTTGATATCATAATACTTCTTGCCATCTTCGTTCATTCCTTGGTCCCCGTATTGTTTTCAACCGGAATACCGACAATGGAGCGATGGCGTGTGAATTCAAAACTTCTAACAACCCTATTGCTTTGAAGTGAATGGGCGATAGTTCATTCTAAGTCCTTCGCTAATTGAATCACCATTCTAACATTGGTCGTGCAACCCAACCCGTACTTCGGGCGCACCCTTCAACCAATGTTTAATTGTGTATGTTTTCCTCGAGCATACTTCCTTATATCATTTGATCTGACAATGTTATCTCTTTGTTCACCTAATGGTGGAAATCCATCTTTTGGGAATATCGGTGAATTGCCGTTGAGTTCACCAGACGCCTCCTTGTCCTCTCCTTGGTTTAATGGTGAACTATTGCTTCAGAAACCCGCTCCCATAGTTCATTTCCCGAGAAGCTTGCAATGCCATTTCAACGATTTGTGTTGCGCCTTTTCTTCTCAGACATCCTGAATCTCAGGTATCCTGACACCAATCGGATCTGAATCTCGGTCAGATATGATGGTTGGGACACCTTTCCAAGAGTTATGATGTTGATCCTTTGATGACCCGCTAACATGATGTCATGCCTAGCACCCCCCCCCCGGTTGGAGGACCTATCAATATAGATTCCTTTTCAGCAAGGTTATCCATTCATCCATGAGGAAATTGTAAGACTTATTCTACAAGTTATTCCAGATGGATCCTTCGTGATTCCAAAGTCTGATCTTCACCTGAAGGCCATGTCAATGCTGTCTCGAAGCATGTCTGCGATACTCTGATTTTCAACAAGAACATCCGAAGCCCAATGCTAAATGTTTCTTGCTCAAATATCCGAACACCGTTGTATGGGTAATGTCATGAAATTTCTCTCCCCTTACCTAAAGGGTTTTCTACATTATATCCTGTCATGGATATCATGCTCTGCTTATCCTTGGGAAGGATATACCCCCGAAATATGTGTTTAAACACATTTTTCCTTTCCATTGTTCTGTTTAACCTAATGATCACATTTTCCTTTCCATGGGTCTGTTTGACCCTTCTTGTGACCTATATAATCTAAGCAGTGATAATCCCCTGCTTAGGTAAGCACCTCGTTGTACCACTCTGTAAGTAAGACCCTATTACTATTTTTGATGACATTCCAGTAACCACCGATGGACGAGAACCTTGCCTATTGGTCCGCCTCGTTCAACGAGCAGGAAAATGGTTCTCTTCGTCCCTCGCCCTTGGTACCTATGTTGTTGCCGACATGACCCTCAGACTCTCCTCTAACATGCCTTGCTTACATGATCGTGCAAGATGTCACCAACCTTCTACTTTTAACCACATGGTGGGCCCATAACCCACAGTTTCACAGGATCGAAACCTGACTCTCCTGTACACCCCCTGTTCCCAAAGTTATTCCTCACGCTTGACTTTGTATGTAATTCACGGGCCACTTGCCTGTAGATCTATTCTGGTATCGGACGCAATACTTATACCCGTTGCTCTGAACCCTTTCGCACCCTGCTTCAGGCAATGAACGATTGCCTATCCGCTTGAAACTTCTTATCGCCCTGTCTTACTTTGCTCTCGATG
Source organism: Triticum aestivum (assembly GCF_018294505.1). Classification (NCBI taxonomy): domain Eukaryota; kingdom Viridiplantae; phylum Streptophyta; class Magnoliopsida; order Poales; family Poaceae; genus Triticum; species Triticum aestivum. The sequence goes on along the minus strand of NC_057795.1, from coordinate 294,785,827 downwards.
TGTGTCATTTGTTCAACTCGCGAGATACTCATAAGTTCATTCTGGGGATACCCCCTGATGATTTTCACTTATAACATCCTTGCATTGTAGAGCTACCCCTTACCTATTCGTAAGTACGATGGAGTTCACGAAGAAATGGTGGCGAGTTTATCATGATGCATCGGAATAAAGGATTGAAGACATCAACGAAAGGAACTAACTTCGTCGAGAAGATCCGTTAGAATATCGTAACCAGAACTTTCCCCTTACTTCCCTCTTAAATCTCGGGACGAGATTTCTTGTAGTGGAGGAGAATTGTGACGCCCGGGTAATTAAGCTACAGTAATCCCCACTAATGATGCCACGTCACCTTTGTCACCGTAGTTAATCTCGGGTTAGTTCAAAAACCGGTTCGAATTTCAAATTCAAAATCAAGTCAAGAATAAACGTTTTCAAAATAAAAACAAAAATGTTCGATGGACGCCAAATATTACAAAGGTAATTATGGTGCAACAAACCCCTTTTTATAAAAAGCCTAAATACTTTTAGATGAATTTAAACAGAAAAGAAATAATAAAAGAAAATAAAAAAAAAGAAAAACAAAACAGAAAAGCTAAAACCTAAGACTATAAAAAAGGAGAAACCCCCCTGGGCCGTGGCCCAACTGGGCCAACCCCCAGGCCCAGCCGGCCGGCCCGCTACCTCCCCTCCATAACCCCCCACCAGGGAGGAAACCCTAGCCCAAACACCCACACCCCCGAAAATATCTCACCCCTCCCCTCTCTCCCCCGATTGGATCGGGATCGAGAGGAGGAGGACCCCAACGCAGCCCCGTCGTCCTCGTCTCCTCCTCGCCTCGACGCCGCGCGGGACGCCTCCGCCACGGCCACCTCGTCGACGCCCGTGGTCCCCGCCGACATCGCCGTTGCCGCCTGTGGATCTCGCGCCCCGCCGTCGTGCTTCAACGCCGGATCTGCCGCCTCGCGTCCCCATCCTCATCCCCGACCGGCCTCCTCGACCACCCCTCGCCCCTCCACCCCGGCGCCCGACGCCGGCGCCCAGAGCTTCCTGGCCGGACCACGTCAACGGCCTGCTTCCTCTCCATCACGCAGTCTCCGACCTCTTCCCCGAACACCGTTGCCCCGTTACCCTACGCGCCCCCCTGTGAGCTTCCCCGTGCGGCTCCCCCCCTCTCCCCCTAGGACGCCACCGCGTCACCCTCCCCGCCGGCGGTCGACGCGCTCCGGCGCCACCGTCGCCCGCGTCCCGCCGCGCCGGGCCGTCCCGTCCCCGGCCCCTCCCCGCTTCCCCATACGGCGCCCCACGTTGGCGGCCCCGCTCTGCTGCTGCTGCTTGCTCCCGCGTGCTCGCGCGCCCCCTGCCGTGCCCCACCTGCCGCCGGGCTGCTCTGCTCTGCCCCTACCCCGGCCTCCCCCTGCTGCCCACGGCGTGCCCGACCGCAGTGGCCGTCGGCGCCCTATGCAGCCACGGGTGCCCAGCTGCGGCCGGTTCGGGCCACTGCCATGTGGACCCGCACAAAAAAAGGGAATAAAAAAAAATAAAAAAAATTAATTAATTAATTAATTAATTAACTTAATTAATCCTAATTTAATTAACCTAATTAACTACTTAACCTAATTAACTACTATTAATTAACAGTATAGCCAATGACAGGTGGGCCTGCTGTCCAGTTTGACCAAGTCAAACTGCTGACTGGACTAGTCTAGTCATTGACAGGAGGGTCCCATTAGACCCCTTTGACCAGTCAACGGTCCCAGTTGACTGTTGACTGGGAAGTCAACTGGACCCCACCTGTCAGCCCCTTTAGTACATTGTTGTGTACAAGCTGTGGGTACACTTAGCAATTTCACCTTTAATTCTGAAATAATAAATAAATTCAAAAAATTTAGAAATTGTTTAAAACTTTGAAAAATCATATAAAATAAACTGTAGCTCGGATGAAAAAACCTTGTACATGAAAGTTGCTCAGAACGACGGGACGAATCCGGATACGCGGTCCGTTCGTCCGCCACACACCCCTAACCTATCGAACCCGCAACTTTCCCCCTCCGGCTCCTCTACCCGAAAACACGAAACCCCGGGAATACTTTCCCGGATGTTTTTCCCCCTTCACCGGTATCACCTACTACCGCGTTAGGGCACACCGAACACCGCGTATTGCCTTGTTATATTTTGTGATGCTTTGTTTGCTCTGTATTCATTATTTCTTCCCCCTCTTCTCTCCGGTAGACTACGAGACCGACGCTGCTGCTGACCAGTTCGACTACGGAGTTGACGACCCCTCTCTCTTGCCAGAGCAACCAGGCAAGCCCCCCCTTTGATCAACAGATATCGCCTATTCTACTCTATACTGCTTGCATTAGAGTAGTGTAGCATGTTACTGCTTTCCGTTAATCCTATTATGATGCATAGCCTGTCATTGCTGCTACAGTCATTGATACCTTACCCGCAATCCTAAATGCTTAGTATAGGATGCTAGTGTTCCATCAGTGGCCCTACACTCTTGTCCGTCTGCCATGCTATACTACTGGGCTGTGATCACTTCGGGAGGTGATCACGGGCATATACTATATACTTTACACTGTTACATTACCTGTGATACTGTACGGAGTTGGGGGCTGAAAGGACAGGTGGCTCCATCCCGGTAGAGGTGGGCCTGGGTTCCCGACGGTCCCCGACGGTTACTTTGTGGCGGAGCGACAGGGCAGGTTAAGACCACCTAGGAGACAGGTGGGCCTGGCCCTGTTCGGCGTTCGCGGATACTTAACACGCTTAACGAGATCTTGGTATTTGAGCTGAGTCTGGCTACGAGCCTATACGCACTAACCATCTACGTGGGAGTAGTTATGGGTATCCCGACGTCGTGGTATCAGCCGAAGCACTTCAGACGTCAGCGACGGAGCGGCGCGCGCCGAATTGGACTGGAACGCCACTAGGCTAGGTCTGCTTTCGGCCGCGTACGCAACGTGCAGGTGTGCTATGGGCGATGGGCCCAGACCCCTGTGCGCTTAGGTTTAGACCGGCGTGCTGGCCTCTCTGTTGAGCCTAGGTGGGGCTGCGACGTGTTGATCTTCCGAGGCCGGGCATGACCCAGGAAAGTGTGTCCGGCCAAATGGGATCGAGCGTGTTGGGCTATGTGGTGCACCCCTGCAGGGAAGTTAATCTATTCGAATAGCCGTGATCTTCGGTAACAGGACGACTTGGAGTTGTACCTTGACCTTATGACAACTAGAACCGGATACTTAATAAAACACACCCTTCCAAGTTCCACAGACAACCCGGTGATCGCTTTTCCGCAGGGCGACGAGGAGAGGATCGCCGGGTAGGGTTATGCTATGCGATGCTACTTGGAGATGCTGCTTGGAGATGCTACTTGAAGATGCTACTTGGAGGACTTCAATCTACTCTCTCCTACATGCTGCAAGACGGAGGCTGCCAGAAGCGTAGTCTTCGACAGGATTAGCTATCCCCCTCTTATTCTGGCACTCTGCAGTTCAGTCCACTGATATGGCCTCCTTACACATATACCCATGCATATGTAGTGTAGTTCCTTGCTTGCGAGTACTTTGGATGAGTACTCACGGTTGCTTTCTTCCCCCTTTTTCCCCTTTTCCTTTCTTTCTGGTTGTCGCAACCAGATGCTGGAGTTCAGGAGCCAGACGCCACCGTCGACGACGACCCCTACTACACCGGAGGTGCCCCTACTACGTGCAGCTCGCTGACGACGTCCAGGAGTAGTTAGGAGGATCCCAGGCAGGAGGCCTGCGCCTCTTTCGATCTGTATCCCAGTTTGTGCTAGCCATCTTATGGCAACTTGTTTAACTTATGTCTGTACTCAGATATTGCTGCTTCCGCTGACTCGTCTATGATCGAGCACTTGTATTCGAGCCCTCGAGGCCCCTGGCTTGTATTATGATGCTTGTATGACTTATTTTATTTGTAGAGTTGTGTTGTGATATCTTCCCGTGAGTCCCTGATCTTGATCGTACACATTTGCATGCATGATTAGTGTACGATTAAATCGGGGGCGTCACAGTTTTGCCGCCCCCTCCCCTCTATTTATGTGGCCACGACGGCGGAGCCAAGGCGACGCATCATGGGGATGTGGGGATTAACTGCGCCCATGCCTCGCACGACCCTGCAAATCCAGCGCCTTGAAGGCGCGCAATCACTTTGGCCCGGAAGGGCAACCGCCCACCTCGGTCGCGGCGGATCCGTGTGCGCATCGAGGCCGTGTAGTGGTGGCCCGGGCCTACGCTGGTGTCCCGTCATACGCGTGGGCTGGCAGGCCGGCCTGGCTTGCTGGCGACGCATGGCGCATGTGCAACGGGCGACGAGCGTACCACCCAGCGCCCGCCATGGTGATTCAAATTCACCAGGCGGCTGGCTTCCCCATGGCCGGCTCCTGGTAGGCAGCTTCGTCAAGCCGGACGAAGCAAAGACACATGGTCTCTTGGAGGAGGAAACTACTGAGGCACTCCGGTGTCGAACCGTGGCACCTCACCAACTTCGGGGACTACTCTCAGGGTGATAGACCCCGGATAGCCTCCTCTGCACCCTACAATATTTCAAGACATTGGGCCTGGCACAACCCCTCAAAGCCAAGAGACCATGCGACCAGCTTCCAGAAGACGGCCAGGACCTCGCGGCCGGCTTCCAGAAGACGGCGTGCCCTTAAAAGGCAGACATGACCACGCGGCCACTTCCCAGAAGACGGCTCCCTTCCAGAAGGCGGCTCGTGGAGTGGGCCGGATCCTAGCAGACGACCCATCCTTCCCCTCGGAATGCACTCACCTGCTACGACAAGACAGAGCATAGCTACAGTGCCACATGCTCCCCCCGAATCCCGGAGAAGCGTGGCTACATTGTGCGCTGACCAGGCGGCCACCTACCCGCATGGCGTGGGACTATAGCCACTCGGTCCATGATGTTGCCCTTGTCAGCAAGGGCGGAGCTACATCAAAAGGCAATCAACATGGCCCACAGGCGGGGGGAGGGGGGCTACCTATCGGCCGGATTCTCGGCAGCCGACGGGGCCCTCCAGCGGTGGGCCCCAGTAGCCGACAGAGAACCTGGTGACCTTAGACACTGACGTCAGGGTCCTACACCCGGCCATATTACCATTGTACCCCTGGGGGGTTGGCCTATAAAACCTCCAAGGGCTCACCCATGCAAAGGGTCCAGCCTTCATTCCCCACACACATCACCATAGCTAGGAGAGGAGAGGTAGCTCTACCCTTCTTCCTCCTCTAGCAACACAGCTCATGGAGCAACCTTGTATACACTTGATCATAGTCATCATAGCAGGAGTAGGGGTGTTATCTCTCTAGAGAGCCCCGAACCTGGGTACATCTCGTGTGCTACCGATCTCGTGCTCACTCTCGCTTCCGGAACCAGATGATGCCCTCATGGCTCCACCCACGATAAGCCACCCCCTGGCATCTGACGTGAGATTACCACGATAAGAGGTGAACAGGATGATAAAGTAGCAGGTAATACTCCCTCCGTTCCTTTATCTAAGGTGCATTTTTTTACAAAATTTTCACAATGTAAGGTGTATTTGTTGTAATCTCACTTAATCCCTCTTTTACCCCTCCACCGCCAGATACATGTTAGCTATCCTCCTGATGCTAAAATCAAGCCAACCACTTAATGCGTTTGTTGGGAAAAAGGGCCCCATCGTTTAGTTAGGAAATTGTATATCCTCCCGTCCCATGCAATCCCATTTTTTTAGTGTTTCCTCCTTGAGAGCATAGACAACATCTTTCTCTACCTGATCTAAGCCTACTCCTGAGAACAGAAAACATCACATGAACAAAAATTCTCAATGGACGCCTTTCTCTTCCACCATGGATCCATTCACGCTAGAGGAAGATATGTTCAACTCATTGCTGCATGTTTTTAGCCAAGAGGATGACCCCGCTATGGAATTGTTCAGTCAGGTGGAAGAAACGGACAACTCCTTGGGCCTGTTTAGTGAGGTGCAAGACCGCGGCCGGTGTCTCGCTGAGGACTCCTCGCCTGTGTTGTCTGTCGTGAAGCTTGCCAACCAGATTTTGCATGATGTGGCCACAGCCAACATCGGCGCGTTCGACAAGCCGGGTTATTGCACACACATGGTGCTCGACATCCGGTCTGTAACTTCTTCCAAGTTAGGAATCACCACCGCCAATGAGGTCGTGGACTGCGCGGTGTCCGAACCATACGCCGCATTGACCTCTTCAAGCATGCCATGTCAAGCAATGCTCGGTGCTCTGACCTTTTCCATAAGTAAGGAATATCCATCATGTCAAATAACATCACTGATTTTTGGTTAGTCCCACTTATACGTTTGTTTTTCTCCATCATATCTGTACATGTAGTATGACATGCCTTGTTCTAACTTTTAGCGCCACAACTGGAGGCGCAATCAAGGGGAGCACCAATATGGCGAGGAGAATGATAAGAGCAACGCGGTAAATGACAAGGCCATCAAGAATGATGAGGTGAATAGCGATACTGAGACCATCGATTTCGAGTTTGAAGCAATGCAAGCTGCCAGAGCAATTGAAGTGCGTGTGGAATGGTTTTATGCCCCAGATTCAATGCCGGACTCGGTACCCCCAGGAATGGAATCATATAGGGATTTCATACTAAAGTCCTTGATGACATCGCATGAGCCAAAGATGATGAAGAAATGACCACATAATCAGTGATGCAACTACTCTCTGTTTAGCACTAAACATTTGGTGTGATTTCAGAAATTGTCATAGTGCCCAAAGTCTTTTTTGTATTGCATGAGTTTGTTAAGTGACACCATACTTTAATAATGGCATGAATGAAGCACATTTTGTTGGTTACTTTTACTTGCAACGTTTTACTCTCAAAGCAAAAGATAAGTCTAAGTGATGGAGTAATAAACATCACCAAAAAAATGAATAACGAATTTGCTAAGTTTATTAATGATAACAAGCGACAATAAGTATATCAAGCATCTGGAAGGGACTCAATAGCAGCAATCACAACATCAGCATCGCAGGGTATTACATCCGTAAGCATTTTGAGTGCCGCCAGAAATGACTTCTCATGTGCGGGACCCTGTACCAATTACCTCCTTTCTGCTTCAGTGCCTCGCGCATGCATGACTGAAGGGTAAGAATACGGTTGCTTCTCTCAGCCGGGTATGTGTCATATGCCTTTTTCACCTTTGCAACAATATGAACAATTTTACGATGGGACATCTTCTCAAAAAGAGCCTCTGAAGTGCCGCAAAGAACCCTAAGTGAAGAATGTTCAAATCAGGTGAGTTCGGCGGCTGACATGTAAGCCTAATATCCCATCCATCCGCCTTTGCTGCTGCACAAAACACACTGTCATTCACAGAAATATGGGTCTTTGCATTATCTCGCTGAATGTATATTATGCGTCCGCGTTCCGAAGCCGGCCACAAAGCCTTGATGGCAGGTAGAAGCTTGTTCACCATATAATCTCTACTGACATCCTTCGTCACCGACGGCTCTCGGTAAGGGCTACGCCTCTTTGCAAAGTCCTGATATGTGAAGGGCCAAATTCCAATCTTGCCATCAAATGTCATGACACCATGATCATCATAACAAGGCCTTGCTACCGCTGCCAAGAACATCACTTTCTCAATAAATCCCTTACTTTGTGTGCTGCGATAAGGCTCTTCTTCATCAGGTGCCAAGCAGTAGTTCTGAGTACCTTTAGTGCGGTAGAACCACTTATCATCAATATGAATGACATTGTACATGCCTTTAAATGTTGGTTCTTCAGGCACACTTAGTTCATCCAACATGGATAAACAAAACCGAATCCGACCTAGCTTGCTGTCATCAGTCAGTGTGGATTTAACTGAATTTGTATGGCGCTTCAGTCTGCCCTCCTTCAACCTTCTCCATAATGTTGTCTTCGCCATTTTAAGCTCATTAGCAAGATATTTGAGCGTAGTTGTTTGCTCAATTCAATCTGTTTTATGGCATCCGAATCAAACGGTATCTTCTTGCGGTCACAAGTTTTCACCCTTTTGGTTGCTACCCCATGAATACCACCAACTCGCTTGCCTTTCAACCATATGTTTTGAACAGTCCGGTAATTAACTTGACAAAGCTCTACCACCTCCTCAACCACCCCTTGGTTTAGTACGCATTGATTTGTCCGCTCTAATATCATGGCATAAATTTCTTGCTTTTGATTGTCTGGGTACCATTTTCGCTTCTTTTTTCTATTAGCATTTGAGCCTACAGAACATTCAGAATAAGAACTGAATTATTTTCAGCTAAAATGAACTAACATTCTCTAGAAATTAACAAGAATTTAGTGCCACAGATTACTCACAGTGACATCAAACAAGGACTAACTTAAATAACTCATGGAGTAGACTAACCATTGTTGCTGCCGGTGTCAGCTACTTCAGCTTGTACTCCAGGGTCACTCTCCGGAATAACACCTTTGTTCAACTCCACACGAATGCATGGGTTAACATTACCGGCAGGGCTGGTTGCATCATTGCCGCTGCCATTTACTGAGGATGGAACACCTTTGGTATAGTCACCCTGGTTAACGTTGCCGGCAGGGCCGGTTGCATCATTGCCGCTGCCATTTACCGAAGATGGAACACCTTCGGTATAATCACCTTGGTTAACATTGCTAGCGAGGCTTGTTGCATCATTGTTGCTGCCATTTAGCGAACATGGAACAAATTCGGTACGGCCGCCTTGCCACTTCGTCAGAGTCGGGTGCATTCGCTACGACCAGCCAAGCCCAAGCGTCGACGACCACGTCGAGCATCACTGGCGTCCCCGATGGCATTGTCCTCACCTCCACGGACACGCCCAACGACAGGACCAACAAGTATCACCACACGCACGCGTTTAAGCACGACATCATGTGCACCATGAGCATGTTCGAGACCCACATGCACACTGGCAGCTTCTTCCCCTTCTGAGCCATCGCATCCACCACCAGCATCTACCCCGTGGCCTGAGCATGTGTGGACATAGAACCTGCCGCATCAACTCCTTGGTCACCGGTGGCGATGTTTGCCAGATGGCAGAGGAACATGACAACTGTTCCCTGGATGAATACTTCACAGGTATGGCGCGCATGAAAATCTATAAGAATATGTTCACCGTCGAAGAGATAGGCCCTGGTGGTACCAAGCCGGATCGCCCCCGGATAGAAGGTCTGCGTACTTCTGAGTGAAATCGTCGTGCAAAAGGACACCGACCACCACTTCTCCGCTGGATTCACCGGCGGCTTGCACTGTATTCCATCCTCTGCGTGGCCTCGTCCACCAGTGCCTCGGTGATTGACCTGTGCAGAGATGGTGACACAACGGGTCAAATACTACCCCGGAGTACATGATCTAGTTCAAGGAATATGGAATACATACATTACGTACCTATGAAGACTGCGTTGCATCCACTGCAAGGCCGCGTCCGTCGGCATCTTGGCCTCGCATGCGTCCACGTCCGCTGGCGTGTTGGTCGTGGCCGTGTCCGCGTCCGCGCCCGCCGGCGCCTTGGCCGTGCCCGCGTCCGCGCCCGCCGGCGCCTTGGCCGTGCCCGCGTCCGCGCCCGCCGGCGCCTTGGCCATACCCGCGTTCGTGCGGCCCCGCGTCTTTCGCCGGCGTGCGTACATCAACTCGCCCGTGCTCGGCAGAAGCACCTCGCGTGTGTTCAAGGAGGTTGATACGTCTCCAACGTATCTATAATTTTTGATTGTTCCATGCTATTATATTACCCCTTTTGGATGTTTATGGGCTTTATTTTACATATTTATATCATTTTTGGGACTAACCTACTAACCGGAGGCCCAGCCCATATTGCTGTTTTTTTTGCCTATTTCAGTATTTCGAAGAAAAGGAATATCAAACGGAGTCCAAACGGAATGAAACCTTCGGGAGCATGATTTTTGGAACGAACGTGATCCATAGGACTTGGAGTGCAAGTCAAGAAGCAGCCGAGGCGGCCACGAGAGGGTAGGGCGCCCCCTGTCTCGTGGGCCCCTCGAGCGGCCATCGACATACTTCTTCCTCCTATATAAGCCTACGTACCCCGAAAACATCCAGGGAGCCAACGAAACACAATTTCCACCGCCGTAACCTTCTGTATCTGCGAGATCCCATCTTGGAGCCTTCGCCGGCGCTCCGCCGGAGGGGGAATCGACCACGGAGGGCTTCGACATCAACACCATAGCCCTTCCGATGAGTTGTGAGTAGTTTACCATAGACCTTCGGGTCCATAGGTATTAGCTAGATGGCTTCTTCTCTCTTTTTGAATCTCAATACAATGTTCTCCCCCTCTCTTGTGGAGATCTATTCGATGTAAACTCTTTTTGCGGTGTGTTTGTCGAGATCCGATGAATTGTGGGTTTATGATCAAGTTTATCTATGAGAAATATTTGAATCTCCTCTGAATTCTTTTATGTATGATTGAGTTATCTTTGCAAGTCTCTTCGAACTATCAGTTTGGTTTGGCCTACTAGATTGATCTTTCTTGCCATGGGAGAAGTGCTTAGCTTTGGGTTCAATCTTGCGGTGTCCTTACCCAGTGACAGAAAGGGTTGCAAGGCACGTATTGTATTGTTGCCATCGAGGATAAAAAGATGGGGTTTATATCATATTGCATGAGTTTATCCCTCTACATCATGTCATCTTGCTTAAGGCGTTACTCTGTTCTTATGAACATAATACTCTAGATGCAGGCAGAAGTCGGTCGGTGTGTGGAGTAATAGTAGTAGATGCAGGCGGGAGTCGGTCTACTTGTCACGGACGTGATGCCTATATACATGATCATGCCTAGATAATCTCATAAATATTCACTTTTCTATCAATTACTCGACAGTAATTTGTTCACCCACCGTAATACTTATGCTATCTCGAGAGAAGCCTCTAGTGAAACCTATGGCCCCCGGGTCTATATCTTATCATATTTGCTTCCAATTTACTTTTATTTGCATATTTACTTTTTGCATCTATATTATAAAATACGAAAAATATATTTATCTTATCATACTATCTCTATTAGATCTCACTTTCGCAAATGGCAGTGAAGGGATTGACAACCCCTTTATTGCGTTGGTTGCGAGTTCTTTGTTTGTTTGTGTAGGTGCGTGGGACTTTTGAGAAGCCTCCTACTGGATTGATACCTTGGTTCTCAAAAACTAAGGGAAATACTTACGCTACTATTGCTGCATCACCCTTTCCTCTTCAAGGAAAACCAACACAAGCTCAAGACGTAGCAGAGGTCCGCCTCATGGTCGACTTCTTTGGTCGTATCAAGTCGATCATGCTGGCGTCCATTGTCGTCATGGAGCGGATGCTCAACTTCTACATGGAGCCCGCAATGAAAAAATTATCCTACTATTACTGCAAAAAGGTGAGATTGCACAAGAACATACCGTCGTCGGAGTCATCAGAAGCTAGCCAGCCATAGTCGTATCCAAGATCACAGGCACTGTCTTCGTTCTCCTCAACTGAATCCTAATTAGGTGCTAGATGCAAGTCTAGATCAACCATTTTTTTGTTGGCCACGTACTGAAAGAAGGGGGAAATGAACAAAACCAAGGGGAGTTGACTCAGTTTGCACACGAAAACATATTTTAAAATCTTCATTGTGTTGGCACCAAGTCACTTCCCTCCCTTTTGCCTGATTGCCACGCGAAAACATGGGTACTCATTTTTGTATAGGAGGCAAGGCAATTATTTGCATCCCTGATTTGTTGGGGTACGTGGATTGCATGTGCCATGCAAGGCCGGCAGCATATCTGCATGCAGCGACCCAATCAGTGGAGGCTCACGTATTTGATTTCCAACGCCAAACTAATACCAGAGGTAGTATTGTCCCAGATGCTCCAAAAATTGTTGTCTTGGTCACCGAGCTGGAAAAATGCACCTTAGATAAAGGAACGAAGGGAGTATTAAGCAATGCATAACATAAGTAGAAACAAAAGATTGTGACCTCTCTTGTGGACCCATGTAATCCTCAGGTTCATCTGCTGAGTCGATGATGGTGATGCAGTTGCGGTGGGTGCCGGCAGAGAAGGAGATCTGAGGCAGCGAAAGACGGTCAGGAGTCGTGATGTCTGGTTTGGTGGATGCTTCTGTCGATGGAGCAGCTCAGGTGAGGTGGATGACGTCGCATCAGGAGTAGGACAAACCACACAAAGTTTTCTTTGACACCTACCTGTAACTGAAGTAATTCTGTAAGGGCTCCTTTGGCTTACAGGATTCCAAAAACACAGGGATAGGAAAAACACCGTAATAGGATAGGAATGCACGTGGGAAACAGAGCATTTGTAAACACATGATTTCTGTCAACTTGGGTGTTTTGTTCACAGGAATTGGAAGAGCAGACGAATGTAAAGAAACATGGCCAAATTAAAATAAAATCATATGAAAGCGTGTACAGTTAGAATGTTATTCTGCCACTAATGCACTTGGTCTTGTTTTCATGCATAGGATTTTGAAAAGTAGGTCCAGGTGGATGTTTTGCTCCATTCCTTTCAATGAAATGCATGAATAATTGAATACTAGAGCGCCATAAGAAAATTTCCTATTGATATGTTTTTCCTTCACTTTTTCTTTGAACCAAAATAGCCCTAATGGATCGACATGAATGTAGAGTAATAAGTGATGCGACAAGTGTACAACCTCTTTGCCGTAGCCGTGTCGACCTCAGCATCATTGGGTTAGTCGCTGAAGAAGTTGTGGCAGAGGTGGCTGTCGGAGGTGTGGAGGAAGATCTGAGGAATTTGTAGACGGAGTCCAGGGCACTGCTCTGTTGTGATGGATGGTTCCGTCGTTGGAGCAGCTTCGGCAAGGTGTAAGATGTCGAGGTTGAAGCAGTACAAGACAAACATTGTTAATCTCAAGTGGGATTCTAATAGCATCTCCAATAGATGATGTAAAATACATTACCAAAAAGCGATAGATGTAAAATTTACATCACCAAAAATCACGTGACTACAACAGATGAGGTAAAAGCTGTTGACTCTGAACTTAACTGTCAAAACTGAAATTTACCGTGGAATCTGAATGTTACTGTCGAAACTGAATGCACTGGTAGCAGAGAGGCACTTCACATGTAGTTTAGGCCGCTCGAGCACTAGTAGTAGAGAAATAGTGACCTAAATCAGCAGGCAATCGACAGGGAACAAAGTAGCAGATAGCAGCCAGAGCAGCAACTCCTGGAGGAGCAGCGTGAACTAGAGCCAGAGCAGCAACTCGTGTAGCTGCAACAGCCCGTGTAGTAGCATCAGCAGCGCAAGTGAGAGCAAGAGCAGAGCAGCAGCACGAGCAAGGGGGAGAGCAGAGTAGCAGCGCGATCGAGCGAGAGCTGGAGCAGTAGCAGCGGGAGCGAGCGAGCAAGAGCCGGAGCAGCATCAGTGTCTGTGAAACAAACCCTGGGTCTGTTGCCCAGACTGTCCACATGCCTAAAGACGAGATTGCAGCACCCAAGACCATACCAAGCACCAAGAGATCATGTGGCACCCCGGCTCAGAGAAACTGGAATGCCCCGTATTCCAGCCCAGAGATCAAGGAGAAGTCTTCTGGAATACGACACTGCTTAGCATAGAACAAATTAGCTCTTTATTACAATCTATTTGGGTACAAGGGGATTACATCGGCATGGCGACACTACGCCTACCATGGTTGCTCTATGCAAGCAGCAGAACAACGCAACGCAACGGAGTAACTCTAGCAGCGGAACAACGATGACGGTGATGAACTCCAGTCCACAGGGACTCTGGCTGGAATGCTTATCCTAGCTCGCAAACAAGGAATACATGGCAAACAAGCAATCAAATCCGGCACGACCTGCAAACTGGCATGACACGCCAGGTCAGTACATTGAATGTACTTGCAAGCTCATAGCAACCAAGAGCAATCAAGACGGACAACAACATGGCAATTACAGGTTAACAAGGATTAACATGATACTATCAGATCAATCATAGTGTGAATAACATGAACATAATACAACTAGAAAAATATGAGCATGGCATGAACATATGAACATGATGATACTAGCATGCAACCTGATGACGCTATCATGCACCACCAACTTACTCTGCTCGGGTTACCTCGTAACCATCACATGCACAAGCTTACCATCACGGACATCACACGATCATCTCAGGATCCAATCAAGCTTGGTATTAACCATACCTTAGTAATCATTACATGACCACAAGGAGCTTGACTTTTACCTGTGATTCTCGCATAACACCACAAATATCCAACTACTTGGTATCCTCGATACCACGGTGATCCTCTCATGATCACAACCAACCTCTTTCTCATCATCAAACCAGGGTTGTTATTAAGCACATTATTATTATTACCGTTGACCCATAGTGTGACCAACTACGAACTGGCCCATATCCGCGGGCGCGGCTAACGATAGATTTAATACACACTCTGCAGAGGTTAGCACATTGTACCCACACCACGAAACCCATGGCCCCGCACTCCCATTCGGGTGGACCAACGGTGTTCCGACAAAACCGCTCTACTGCCATGACACTCTCCGGCCAGTCTGACTAACTCCCCTCTGGGCTAAGTCATGGGTGGCCCCGTGCCTACCAAAGGCATCAACGGCCACCGTCGTGGCAAAACAAACAATGGTCCCAAATGGGGACAATGGTATACCGATCACAACAACGGGCACACAAGGCTTATGCCATCCTAGCCGGCCAAGGTAGCGCCCGCGCATAACCTTCCCTCGTTGGAGGCACCCGTGAGAGGCATGACAATAGACCCAGTTAGGACACCCCCCCATAAAAGGCAAATGTGGTTGCACTAGTCAGCTCGATTTGGTGGCACCATGACTCAGGCAACAGTTGTTCAAGTTTATTTAAGTCCGGTTAAACTTGAATGCAAATGATGCTAAGCCGTATTAAAATAACATGATGCAACTACAATGCATGAGCATGATATCAACATAATCATGGGGGTGCAACATAATCAACGAGCATAACAACAACATTAAAACATTTATCCAGATGAGCATGGAATACTGACGAGCATGTATATCACAAGTAGAACACTACTCAAAGCATAACATGGCCACTAGCATCAACAATAAATACTAAGCAAGAACATATCAAGAATACTACCAAGTAAGCATATAACCAGCTAGATGCAAAGGAACATGCATAATCACGATACTCGGCAGCAGACGATAGTCATGCTCTGAAGAAACTGACCAACACCAACATGTACTACTACCAAGCATGACGTACGACAGAAATACTAGCAACTAGTGCATGATAACTAGGTGCATAAAAACATAGCATGAAAGTGAACACAAATCCATATGCACCACCGAAACAACGATAACTGTATCAAAACAAGCAGACATTTATTAAATATTCAAGTTGAAAACCATGGCTACTGCATGGCCATCATGCAAGTGAGTGTTGTGGCTTGCCTAGGGATGAAGAAACCATCGGGGAGAAGTGTGGGAAGCTCACGGAACGTATCGCCGGAAAAATTTCTCTCCCGGAGGGGCTGATTAGGGGCAAGGGCATAAAGGTCATTTTAACCGTGTGAAAACATTATGAAAATGGTACCAGCATGACTGGCTCGACGAGACGAAGAAGTGGGCTTTGGTATCACCACATTCGGAGTTACGGTTGTGAAGATACGGACGTTCGTTCGTTAGGCAGAAAATAAATAAAAAGTATTCTTTTTTCTGCGCTAACCGGTGAACGTTCACAAAATAATGGCTTCGGCGTTGGGCTGAAAAAGAGAAAGCGCATTCTGAGAAGTACGTCTTCATGATAGCGAAAGTGTATTCTGAGCAAAAGACGCAGAGTAGTACGCTTTCATTAACCGAAGACGTATTCACCTGAAGTTCACTTCCACTTATCCACATCAGCACTGGGGTCAACGCCCTGTTAGGCTGACCGGTGGGGCCGTGAGGATGGCGGGGCCCACTAGCAGGGCTGGGGTCGTCCTATTCTTCCTCCTCCCGTCGGGGTGGGGCAAAGGCGAGGCCGGTGGCCCCGACGTGGATTCCTGACGGCACCAGCCACCGTTTCTAGTGCTCCGGGTAATGGCGAGCACGGGAAGGAGGCCCGTCTCCACTGGTGATGACGAACATGCCCGAGGAGCTCTGCACAGTGCAAGGCGCCGGCTAAGGCGGACGATGGAGTCGGACGTAGATGGAGAGCACGGCGCAGTGACGGAGAGGAGGGGCAAAGGCTATGGGGCGGATATCGGAGGTCGATGGAGGTCTCCAGTGCAGGTGGGAGGGAGAGAGGAGCTTCGGCTTGCTCCAATTTGAGTGGAGCCGAGCGGCGGCCTTGGTGCTTAATAGAGGCGAGAAGGGCGGCTCGAGCTTCGGGGAGTGGTTGGGGATGCTGCTGGGAGTGTGGTGACGAGGATGAGATGCTCGGGAGATGAGGGAGGGGCTATAAATAGGCGGGGCGAGGTGCCGAGCTCGGGTGTCACCGCCGGGGTCCGGCCAACGCTCTAGTGATGCTCACTGGTCACGAGGAGGCGCGGGAATGCGACGAGGAAGCGACACAGCGGTCATGGAGCAGAGCAAGCCAAGGGGACACGGGGAGGAAGTGGATAGAGGAGGCAGACGATGGCCATCTACAGATTTCTCGTGGGCGCGCGGCGACAAGCACCAGCGAGCGAGCTATCGAAGGGGAAGAGAGGTCCGGGGAGAAGAACACAACAAGGGGGAGCTGCTAGACATGCCTATGCTCGCTGAGACACTGAGCAGAGGAGGGGCTCGAAGCAAACGACAGCCAGCTCGCGTGCACTGCATGCCAAAGCGGCGGTCATAGTGCAGACTGGCATGGAGAGGCCTCGAGAGGCAGGCAAACACTGTCTAATGTGTAGTCCCTTCTCCCAGGAGCAGACAGGAGGTGATAGATCAACAAGGCAGGCTCTGGATCGATATGATTACTCTAATGAAGTTTGATGTTCTAAACTTGGCTGTGCACTGGTGATCAACAGGAAATTGATTGGAGCCAAAGCTATTGTGATGCGGAGCATCCCATGTTCATTCCCATGTACACTCCGACTACTCTCCAAACCCCAAGAGGACTTATGACGAGACCTCAACTAGACGCCATTGGACACAAGGTGAACTCGCTCCTTTCCGAACCTTCACTTTCTACATGTGAGACATGGTTACTACCTCAAATATGTGTGCTATGCATGACCAGGAACAAGGAGGAAGACCATGGACGAGCTAGCGAGGACACCAAGTACAAGAACCAAGAAGAAGAGACGCCGAAGAAGTTACAGCCACCGGACGACCACTGGCGACCGGACGTCCGGCACCTGATGACCAGCCTGGACAAGACCCAGCAGACGCATGCTACAGCGAGCGGACGACCGGTCCAGACTGGACGTCCGGCGACATCCCAGCGAGCGGACGACCGAAGACACCGGACGTCCGGCACCTGTCAACAGAGCGAATACTAACGGAAGTATGAAACTTCCGGACGTCCGGCGCCCCATTCCAGAGAGCTTCCAGCGGACGTCCGGCAACACCGGACGACCGGTCCCTCATGATCCACCGGACGACCGGCCCCCAGCGGACGTCCGGAACCTGTCTGCGCACAGTTTCGGGCCGAAGCCCATGTACCCCTCCACTTCGCCCCCTTTTGCACTAAGACTATAAATAGGACACCCCCTCCTCCTAGTTAGGGTTAGCATTGGATTAGCTCATATTTGTGTGAGAGCCTTTGCTCATCCACTTGGATACTTCTCCTCGGAGATCACGACCTCTTCGGAGAAGATCCCCCAAGCGGATTCAAGACCCCTTCTAGGGAAGAACATCAAGGCCTCCTCTTGGAGAAGAATGGTTCCTTTGTATCCTTACCTTTGTTGACTTTGGATCTCGTGTATCTCTTATGTGTGTGGTGATCTAGCACTTGTGTGATCGATTCCTTGTTGGTTGAGTGATTCTCTCTCGTTTTCCCCCGTGTTTCCCTTTGTGCTTCCGCGTGTTCTTCATGATTCCCCGTAGGATCCACTCCAAACGTGAAAGATCGACGCTATAGGGTTCCACCCTACATCATCTTGGTATCATGAGCCACGTTGATCACGTTTTTGGAGCCCCTACCCCTCTTTTTCTAGCTTGATTTTGTGTGTTCTTGCCTAAATCCGAAAATTCCCACCAAAAATAGCCCCAAATTTTTCTGTGATTTGTTGGTTTGATGATGTTTTGTTGATTTTGATCCGTGGATTTGCTTGGTTTCAAGTGGATCTAGCATCTCCCCAAGTTTCCCCATCTTCCATCCACGAAATCCCGCAAATTTTGACCCCAAAATCTCCATTTTCCGCCCAAAATCGCGCCCCCGAACTCGCATCTCGCGTTGACCCAGAACCACCGGATGACCGTCACTTTACCGGACGTCCGGAGCCTCAGGAACGACCGGACGTCCGACCTTACCGGACGACCGGAACCCCTAACCCGAGCTGTAATTAGCGGATTTCCGAGCTCACCGGACGTCCGGCCACCGGACATCCGTCCATTTCCGGACGTCCGCTACCTGTACATATCAACTTCGGCTGATTCTTGTTTCATCCGTAACTAATTCATCCGAACTCCGATTTTGACGTTCTTTAGCTCGTTTTGAAGCTCTTGACATCCCCCATCCCACAAAAATACCACCAACATCATTTGACTCCATCAAATTTTTGGAAATTTGGCATCTTTGCCTAGGGCTTTCACCACATCATCCGCTACACCACCACCGACTTCCGCAACCTAACCAATTTTGATCCCCATAGCATTAGTGGTTGCTTGAGCAGTGATTCGAGTCTCCTAAGGTGTTTCGGCTACTTAGGGACAATTGCTTCCTCGTCAACCACCACCACCACTTCCGCATAGGCTTGACCACTATACACTTCCGACAACACAACTTAACCCAATTGTTGTTTGAGTTTTTTTCGAGTTGTGGCTTGTGTCTCATAAGGTGTTTCGGCTACTTAGGGACCGTGTGCTTCCAACTCTTACACCGTGTATAGCCCATCATCCCACTTCCGCATTGCCAAGTGCAAACCACCGCCGCTTTCCGCTACCACCATTTTGACATTTGACGTGTGAGATTTTGAGTTCGCGGTTTTCCGTTTCCTAAGGTGTTTCGGCTACTTAGGGACGAGTCTCCATCATCTTGGTATCTACATCAAGAACGCCGCTACTCATCATCGCCGGACGGTAACCTCAATATCATCTTGGTATCGTGGTATCCCTCCATTGTATATTACCCTTGCAATTGCATTGTTAACCCTAGCCCATTTTGCGTTACTTGCCTATCGAGACTAGCCATTTGAGTATTGCCGGCAATGTGACTTGTGCACATTAATGGTCTACACCATCCATTGCATACATACCATATCATCTTGGTATCATATCATCCATTGTGCCTCAAGTTTGTTCCCACATATACACAATTGCTATCTTGGTTTGTGCATTGTGCAAAAGTGGCCATAGAAAAAAAAGAGAATAAAGCTTTTAAGCAAAAGGAAAAGAGAGAGCAAAGAAGCTTGTAAGCAAGTGCCATAGCATCATACCACATTGCATATAAGATTGTCATATCCGATCATCTTGGATCATCTTGAGAGAAACACCGGGAACCATACATACATAGCATACTTGGGATAGAAAGTTTATCCATTTTGCATCTTATAGGTTGTGCACAAGTGTCGTATCCGCCTATTGAGCAATCGTGCTAGCGTCTCTCTTGAGTTGTGCAACACGAGCGTTTTCCGTGGATTCCACATTTTGTGCTCATCCCTTGGTTGCACGACCCCATTTATCTATCCGTGTGTGTGTTTCCGTGTGCCATTCTTTGCTATTGGTCCATTTGTTTCACTTGCGAATTTGTGAATCTCTTTCAACATTATTGACTCTTGCTAACATTTTGCATTAAATTTTTGTGCCACTATCCTCACCAAGCTCCACTATAATCTTTACTTGTGTAGGTGTGAGAACCGACAAGAATTGGTACCAATAGTGCTATTTCATTGTCCGCATTTGAGTGAACTTGATTCATTATCAACATCGGTCAAGGTACATTGGTATAAGTTCTTCTCTTTCTCCCACTCATATTTGCTCGAGTCTTGTGATGGATAGGCAAGGCATTTCCTCTCTGGTCTACGACAACAACGACGGCGTGAACAACTACATCTCCAAAGCGTCTATCATCGATCTCCAACGACAAATGAAAGGCGCACAATCAAGATTGCAAGAGCGCATCGAGAACATCTCCATCGACATTTTCCACTCCGAAGCAAGGAAAAGGGACTACATCGACAAGAAGCTTTCCGCACATAAAGAGGAGCAAGATGCAAGGATGGAGGAGATTAGAGCCTTGATCAAGTCTTCTTCCCCTTCGTCATCTTCAAGACGGCAACATTCAAGCCACAAGTCATCGGAGCGCGAAAAAGATGCAAGTGCAAATCGTCCTCGTCCACATCTACATGGCGACCACCATCACGTTCGTGATCAACATCGTCATGAAGGGCAAGTCACCTCCAAGCATCATGTGCACGACGACGACGAACGACATCTACTACGAGCTCAAGCACGACAACGACATCATCATCATGAAGATGCTCCACAAGCGCAAATGCACAAGTCCCAACAAGCCCTGCTTCACGCCAAGTCCAAGCTTCAAGAGCACAAAAGAAGACCGCGAGACGACCACCACCAAGACGGCGCTACGGCTACATCAACCACTTCGGCATCTTCGCCAAGTGTTCTCAAGGCATCTTCGCCTTTGGACGTACGACATCTTCGCCTACTTCCGGCGAGTACGCCTACAACGACTTCATCAAGTCCAAGGCGACTACCTACGAGCGAGGGCGACTACCTACGAGCGAGGGCGACTCTTCCATCTTCGGAAGCCCCTCAAGAAAGATGGCCGAGCATGCGAAACTCCCTTCGGTCATGGAGATGAGCTACGAGGTGCCACATCATATGGGCCTCCAACAACAAGACGACGACAAGAAGGTCAAGCAAGGGCCATCCCCTTCGACCACGGCGATAGGAGTTGAGCATGGAGACATTTGCACCTACATCTCTCCGACACCCACATATGTCGAGATGCCCCAAGTGCCATGTGAGGAGAGCCACCACCACATGAGTGACATGAGTGACTCCACCATATGTGACATTGAGAGCATTTCCTATGAGAGGATGAGTGTGACCACCACTAGCCCCACACATGAGAGAATGCCACACAACCTATGTGAGGTTGAGCGCCATTTGAGTGACTCCACCAACCATATGAGTGAGTGAATCCTTGAGGGAGTGAGTGAGCCACAACACTTAGTGAGTGAGGTAGTTGACACGGCATGTGAGGCCACCATGATTTCTAACGACTTAACCTCTACTCCTAGTGTGTTTTCTTCTTTGGTGCTAGGTCTCCTACATGACGACATGCCTATACATGATGACGCGCCGATCCTCGACGACTTCGTCCTCCCTTTGGACATGATGATGGCCATGGTGGAATATGATGCACCCCCCACATGGTTCCATCACGATGAAGATGAACACGAGACGATCTTCAACACCTCACCTACAACACATGAGCGACACTCCAACGGTAACATAGGTGATGGTACTTCTCTTGTCCCACTAGTGGACTCTCTTGACATCGATTGCTCCCATGATGTTGACCCACCTATTCCCATGCTTCATGCTAGTGAGACTTCTTCATGCCTTGACTTGCCTATTTATGATGAATATGATGATGAGCATGTTGAGTTACCTAGTTGTGATGCTATGCTTCATAGGATATCATGTGAAAATTCTATTGGTCACTTCATGTTTGACAATCCTTTGAACTTGTCATATTCTATGAGTGAGATCTCCCATATTGCATCATTTCAATCTCAACATAGTAACTATGCATGCCCCATTAAAATCAATCCCATTTGCACTTATGGCATAGATGACGAGATGATGGTCATTGGCTTTTGTTTTTCATGTGATGATATTGCCATGCTTCCTTTACATGATTTGTGCAATTCATCTACTATGGCATGCCATGATCACATTGTTTCGAATATGCATTGTTTTTGATGTTGTCAATATTCTCCATGTGATGTTGCTACTCATGCTAATGAGGAGACCCCCATAGTTTCCTCATACATATTAGGAGATCTTGATGCATTCCATACTTTGCATGATTCCCACGATTGCGTGCACCTTATGCATTCCATGAATAACAATGCTCTAGATATTGCTCGTGATGCATTACATCCTTTGAGTCTCCATTATGCCATACATAATGATAAACCTATCATGATGGATGACATGTTTCTATATCACGCATCTCATTTATTTGAGCACTGGCTATTTTGTGCTAACAAACACATGCACGTGCGCATCATGATGGATGATGTGTACATCTACCACGCATACACAATTTTCCCTTTGTCTTTGTTTTGTGTAGGTACTCACTATACTCGTCAACCTCTCAATCCCAAGAGTTGACAAAACGAGCTCTTGAGAGCAACGATGCTTTGGGATCCCGTGGACTATCTTTACCACCGTTCCCTTCGTGCAAGGACTACACGCATCTCTTCTACTTGGCTCTCACACGGCTATGGGCCATTTACCACTTGTCACCTTATGCTCATTTTACCGTGTTCACATTGCATGCTATGCTTGCTCCTATGCCTTTGCCATGCAATTGTGACCCTTGCTTGCATCTACCCATGATTCACCATTATGCTACTTCTATGTGTATTTGCATGCTTGGTGGAGATCCTTGTTGCTTTTGCCATGTTTATCATGTGCCCCATGCTATCGATGCTTGTTGTGTTAGGAGAGTCATGATGACCCATTGCTATTCACATATGGCCTCTCGCCAATACATTGATGATATTTTTCTCATATCTTGCTTTCATGCTTGTGACATGTCATGTCCATTATTCAGGCCCACTATTTGCACACATGACATGCTTGCTATGATTCCCTCTAGTATGTTGCATCTTCGCACTACTAGCTTGCTTGACTTGATCGCTATGATTGCTTGCTATGTTGCATCACCCATGTTCCACTATTATTTGCTTTCTTGGGTTGATGACATATATGCTCATGCCTCTCACATGATATATCTTGATCATTGTCTCTTGTGTCCATTAGTTGACTCTTTCATATCCACTTGTATTGAGTGCAACCATCCTATGCTTATTGACCTTGGAGACTTTGACACCTTACTTGTGATGCATGCTTGTTTGATTGAGCCTATTGCATTTGGTTGTTCTCGTATCATATGCCTCCATACTATGCAATACTCCCTTGTCATTTCTTATGATGAGCATGATACATACATTTGTTGGGTATCTTACCACATGAATGATTTGTTTTGCCAGTTCGCTAACCTCATTCGTTTTTCCAAGTGTTTGTCATGTTTTCATTTTGAAGGATTTACAAGGCGGTACCACCACGAGACATATTGGTTATGTGAAGGCATACAAGATGCGCGACTCCATCATCCTTGAGAAACTCCTAAAGGTGACCTCCTTCCCTTCGAGCCATCCTCAAGTACGCATATTGGATGGGTCACTCTTTCATTGTTGTTTCCTTCTTGTTGTCTACATGATACATCTCATGAACGGAGGAGCGACATTGGAAATTGGCTACATGGACCTTCACATTGAGGAGCGCTCGCACTTATTGGATGCACCTTCGAAACTCCACTCATGCCTCGACATCGAGCTTTGGTACACCAACACCTCCATATTTGTTGATTGTGCTCATACATGTCATGCTCGATGGACTTATCATCCTCACCACAAGTTTGCACCCTATGCATGGATTGACTCACATTATGCTTGTCTTGTTGCATCTATTTCCATGTCATCCATGATATATGAGCTTGTTCACTTCCTTAGCAAATTTGTTGTGATCTACCTTGATGGCATATTCATACATCATGATCTTGTTGTCCACCATCAATTGCATGATAACATACACATGTTGAGCATCCATTGCCATATTCATGCTATTGACAAACCGTCTCACTATGACATCATTTTGCACCGTGGTTGCATTGATCATATTTACAACACCTTTGTGTGCACAATGATTGCATTTCCTCCCATGCATGCTTTGCATCTCATTCTAGATCATCTTGTTAAGCTTCACGCGCTTTGTCACGACCAATCATGCCGCACGGACTCATTCTTACATGATGGACACTTTGTGCGCGCTAACCATTGTATTTCCGAGCGTTGCTTGTGTTTGCTCTTTTTGCATGTCTATCACTCCGGCGACACCTTGGACTACTTGGATTGCGCCATGTCTTCAACTTCGTCCAACTACAAGTCCGTCTACAACAACCGTTTCCATGGTGATGAGGATCACGATCCGAGGTCGGATCTTTCCCAAGGGGGGAGATGATGCGGAGCATCCCATGTTCATCCCCATGTACACTCCGACTACTCTCCAAACCCCAAGAGGACTTATGACGAGACCTCAACTAGACGCCATTGGACACAAGGTGAACTCGCTCCTTTCCGAACCTTCACTTTCTACATGTGAGACATGGTTACTACCTCAAATATGTGTGCTATGCATGACCAGGAACAAGGAGGAAGACCATGGACGAGCTAGCGAGGACACCAAGTATAAGAACAAAGAAGAAGAGACACCGAAGAAGTTACAGCCACCGGACGACCGCTGGCGACCGGACGTTCGGCACCTGATGACCAGCCTGGCCAAGACCCAGCAGACGCATGCTACAGCGAGCGGACGACCGGTCCAGACCGGACGTCCGGCGACATCCCAGCGAGCAGACGACCGAAGACACCGGACGTCCGACACCTGTCAACAGAGAGAATATTAACGGAAGTATGAAACTTCCGGACATCCGGCGCCCCATTCCAGAGAGCTTCCAACGGACGTCCGGCGACACCGGACGACCGGTCCCTCATGAGCCACCGGACGACCGGCCCCCAGCGGACGTCCGGTACCTGTCTGCGCACAGTTTCGGGCCGAAGCCCATGTACCCCTCCACTTCGCCCCCTTTTGCACTAAGACTATAAATAGGACACCCCCTCCTCCTAGTTAGGGTTAGCATTGGATTAGCTCATTTTTGTGTGAGAGCCTTTGCTCATCCACTTGGATACTTCTCCTCGGAGATCATGACCTCTTCGGAGAAGATCCCCCAAGCGGATTCAAGACCCCTTCTAGGGAAGAACATCAAGGCCTCCTCTTGGAGAAGAACAGTTCCTTTGTATCCTTACCTTTGTTGACTTTGGATCTCGTGTATCTCTTATGTGTGTGGTGATCTAGCACTTGTGTGATCGATTCCTTGTTGGTTGAGTGATTCTCTCTCGTTTTCCCCCGTGTTTCCCTTTGTGCTTCCGCGTGTTCTTCGTGATTCCCCGTAGGATCCACTCCAAACGTGAAAGATCGACGCTATAGGGTTCCACCCTACATCATATTGTCTCGGAGGTTTAACTAAGGAAGGACTACGATCCTGGGGAGTTTGAGGATAAGTGGACTAATAATTAATACAGTTGCTTTGCAACTGACCAAAATGGTCCAGAAAAGAGATTATGTTGATGCACTCAAATGATGGAGCCACTTGAGCTGAAATTTGGCAAGATAGCGTTATTTGGACATATGAAGATGCTGTATAAATTTAATACCAAATGGACTTGCCAAAATGGTACTTCCTTCACAGCTATCCTCTTTGTCCAGAAACTTGGGAAAATTCTACAGAAATAAGGGCTTGATGAATTGGTCCCAAAATTGGTGGAGAGAGGTTAAATGGGTAGGAAAAGGCCTAAGAAAATTTTCAGCCGTAATGGAGCAAGATAAAATATACTTGCTTCACTAACTGAAAATTTGGACAAAAACAAATAATTAATGCTAAGCTTACATGGATGCATTGCATGAGCTCAAATCTTGAGGAGAGCTTTGATTAGATGATATGAAGGACCATGCAAAATTTCAACTCATTTAGATCACCCTAGCTAGTACTTCCTTCACCCTCAGGCAGGAACTTTGAAAAATTGCTCAAGAATATTTACTAGGCAAATGGAGTTGAATTTTGGAATGAGGCAATGATTTGGAGACATTAAAAGGTGTCCAAAAAGTTTGAGGTCAATTGGGCAAAGGTAAATGGCACTTGCTTCACAAACTGCCATTCAGGACAAAATAGGAAAGGAATTAATTGAGCGTGATGAGGAACATGGCAAATGAAATATTTTGCCATATTTGAGGAAGATATGACCCAAGCAATTTATGCGAACTATTTGAGAATTTTAGGAGTGATGGAAATATAGGTTGCTTCACAACCTAGGGCAAAAAGGATTATTCCTTTAATAGAAAAAGAAATAATACCAAGGATAAGAATATTGGGGTTGGTCCAAGATGGAAATGGCAAAGTCTTGGGATGGATATGGGGATGACAAGCCACTCTGGAAAGAAAGAAGAGGTCATCTTCTTCAGTTTCCATACCACATAGCCATGGAAAAAGAAAACTCAAGAAAAAAATCTCAGAAAAATAAAGGGCCAAAAATCAGGGCGTGACAAACCTTCCCCCCTTAAAGAAATCTCGTCCTCGAGATTTGGTTGCTCAGGGAACAAGTATGATTATACTGACTTAAGGAAACCATTTCCAACTTGGGTATCCTTTTTCCTTTATTGATTGTTCCCCACTGAATTTCATATGACGAGACTACCTGACTCTGGGGTGCTTTGCTTCATTGTATCCACATTCTGATAGACCTTATCTCACATGTTCATGCTTATACTAGCTCCAATCTTTTCATATCTATTGACTTAGCTGAGTGTGATCGATTATCATGACTGAAATAGATGTCTGTCGCACCAGTCCGAGAGTGATTTCCAATGGGTGTGTCATTCAGCACTGACAACCTTCCATGAAGTTGTGAACAGATTTTCCTGGTAGACTCCCAATCTTTTTACTCCTTGCATTGGGTTTCTCAACTAACTGTAGGTCCTTCGGGTTCAAAGCAGTGTTGTGGATCAAAATTGTCTGACTGACACTGATTTCTCATGGAGTTTCTGAATCATCTTGACTAGCTCCACTGTTTTGAGTGTGAGATCCATACCAAATGTTTGATTGTTGCACGTCCTGACCAGTATAAAGGGGTACAACCTTATATGATAGTATCCGCAGACTTGACTGACTATGGTTTCTGGTAGAAGAATTTTGTTCATGACAAGATATCCTTTGATTCTCATAAGTGAGACATGCTTCAAGACTATTATTCACACTTCTGATTGTTCATTTTGTCGGCATATCTAGGGGGGAAGTAGGCTGTGTGATGCTATACCATAGTTGCCGGGGTCAAACTGTCGAATGGCTCCTTGGTTTGACTTGACGGACTTGGAGAGTCGATACTGACAATTCTGACCATAACAGTTGGTTGAACGGGTTACCTTGATATGAGGTCCTTACCAAAATGGAGTAGACCCCTTAGGTGAATATTCACGGTGATCAATACTGACTCAGACTATCCGGGGTATCTGCACCATGTGGGTCATGCAACAATTTTTAGTTTTGCTCCTTCATTATTGTTTTCTTTGTCTGGATCTTTTGCTGAAAGAGCTTGGTCATATTGCTTCTTCGTGTGACCATAGGTACTATTGGGTGCAATATTCTGATAGGCATACCCTTATTCTCATCTCCTACCATGGTAATATGGTTTAAATGGCAGGTTCATCACCTTTCAAGTTTTAACCGTAGGGAAATGATCATCCAAACCCTTGCAAGAAATCGGCAAATAAATCAGTAGCAACCAAAACGGTCTTTACAACTCAGATCTGGGACATCACTGAAATAACTCAACCATGGTTCAAGACGGCCGAAAAGCAGTTCAGAGCATGAGACCGTGTTGATAAGAGAAAGTGGTAGTTCCCTAAGACGGCTGAAAGCAACTCAGAGCAAAGGCCCACTGTCACAAAAATAAACTCAACAGCTATACGAGATGGACGGGAAGCAGCTCAGAACTCGTGACAGTTGTTGAATAGAGAAATATAAAGTCGGCATCCACCCCGGTCGTCCAAAAACAGCTCAGAACACAGGCGTGGTGCCGTTACCAGAGAAAAGTCGACAAGGGCTCATCAGGATCATATTCCAGGTTCATAGGTACTTGTACAGAGCTCAGTGTTGTCGTCAATCTTCATAGTCCTTTGTCACACTGAGGTGTATATCTGACTTCCTTCACATATATATGAGAATCTGATTCCCGAGGCAGACTTGTGTGATGACCGATTCTTGCTTCTGACCAACTGTTGCGGATCTGATTCTTGCACTGCCATCTGCTGCCAATTCACAATGTACTATCTTGCACCAGTGTTGTACTGAGGACAATTGGATGGCTTATGCTTATGCCAGAAGCTTTTGTGGTTGCTTAATGAAGAAGTATCTTGCACGAGAAGTCATCCATGTATCATACTGAGGAAGATTGAGGAACCTTGCATCGAAAGCTTCTCTGGTAGCTTGCAAGGGAAGACTGGGTTGCGTACACCAGATGCTTCTCATTGTGATATACAGACCAATCACCACATATGCATACCATCTTAATATTTCTGCTATTGTTTACTTGCATGAAATAGGGTTTGCTGGACTATCCTCCTTTCTGAGTATTGAATACATGGCACATTCTTGCTTTCTTCCAGGTATCTCATGTTTCATAATCATCCTCAAAGAAGAATCAAACCTTGCATCTGAACCATACCTTTGACTGATAATATACAGTCGATCATGCACATAATTTATCTCCTTGCTGATTTGATCATTTCTGCTATGATGAGTGCACACTGAGGGCGACTTGATTATCCGTACTGTTGTGAGGAGTGCACATTAATGCAAACTTGATTATCCGCATCGAGATCAGATAGTCCCCATTCCACTGTGGTCGGTTGAGAATTCCAAATATATGCATTCCTTGTTGATTCTTCGGGTCCAGTGTCGGTTGACGAGCAATTTTAATAAGGGGAAAATATGTAACACCGAAGGCCCAAAGAAAGAAGCAAAAGAAATGACAAAAACAAAAGCACACAAGCACACAAATAATAATATAATCAAGCAACATCACATATTACTGCTACTCACAACAGTAATATCCATGCACACCTAAGCACATAAATCTTGCGGAAACTCCGGTACTACGATCTACTATGCTGTGGCGGTGTGCACGAAAGTGAATCCACGTGTGGAAGGAGTTGATGTAACCAAGGCTACACCAAGCACTGGCTGAACACCGGTTGCATCTGGATGGATAGACAGGTGAGGATGGACTTGGTGATCATGGGGTGGAATGCGGAGGTTACAACCACATCATCATCAAGCGTACGGAAGGGAACCATACATGTCCAAAGAATGGGATGACAGGGTAGGGTAGCTATGGAAAGATGGGCTTGCTGGCTTTGCCATTTTCTGATAACAAAGATCAGTAAGGGTTGCCAAAGGGACGAGATGAAGGGCACGGTTCGGGATAGAGACAAGTCTATCACTGGAATGATGGATGGATGGCAAAAAGATATCGATGCGATATCCGAGCATAACTCCTACAAATGGTGTCTCGAACAATCGGTACCAGGGCATCACTCTGCTGGGACAGAGATGATGCCAAACACCAAAAAACAGGGATGCAAAGAGGGAGGATGCAGGCAGTGCATCGAAACCGATACCACCTACACTCACAATATCACTATCAGCGACCAGATAAAATCTATATGCATGCTATGCAATCAAACAAATGCAACAATCAAATGCAACAAACCAAGTGGGCTCTATACTACCGCTTTCTAACGCGTGCGCGGGCTAGGGCATCCTACAACTAGACCTGCTCTGATACCAAGCCCTATGGCACCCCGGCTCAGAGAAATCGGAATGCCCCGTATTCCAGCCCAGAGATCGAGCAAAAGTCTTCTGGAATGCGACACTACTTAGCATATAACAAATCAACTCTTTATTACAATCTATTTGGGTACAAGGGGATTACATCAGCATGGCAACACTATGCCTACCACGGTTGCTCCATGCAAGTAGCAGAACAACGCAAAGTAGCGGAATAACTCTAGCAGCAGAACAGCGACGACAGTGATGAACTCCACTCCGCAAGGACTCTGGCTGGAACGCTCACTACTGCAGGATGGCCCAAACGCGACACTACGATTAGAGACCCTTCAACGAAACTGTGTGCGATGCCATAATCGCAAACGGTGGTGTAAAAAACCCGTCAGAAAAGGTGCAAAACGTTTGTGATGACGGATGCATCAAACACGGTTCAGATTTTAGTTGCGTGTGCGATGCAGGGCATACGGTTCAGTTCAATTAACTATTTGGGATGAGGAGGAACAAAAGAAATGGGCAGCCGGATGAAGGCGTGTGCGATATACAACATACAGTTCACTATGATGAACTGTGTGTGATTAGGGAACACAATGGAAACGTTTCAACTAAACAAAGATGTGTGTGATACGCGACAAATAGGTCCGTAATTAGAAATGTGTGCGAAGACCAATAATAACACAGACGATTGCTGCTAATAAGTCGTGTGATTTTCTCTGTCTACAGTAGAATAACATGTATATATATAACTGAAATAAACATCCAATTACATAAGTGACTATATAGATCATTTGCACACACCTCAATCAACAATTGCATGCATTCTAAAGTAGGAGAAACAATCGTCCAGTCATCTACTTCTTGTGATGCTCCTGCCACTGCTATGTGGCTTGATCCCTCGTCTGGGGCAGGAAGAAGATAGTTCCTCATGTCAACGATCCGCCTATACATCTCGTAGCTTTTGTACGCGTCCTTGGCCACGTACTTGACGTGTTCTTCATCCAGTCTCTCATGCCAAACATTGTGCCAGGCATTCTTGTACTTCTTGCTCTCTTCCTTCATCTTTGCATAGTAAGGGTCGATGATGGCCGAAGCGAGGTCAACCAGGGAGTTTAGTTTGTTGTTGTCGTTCCCCCAGACCTTGTAATGGTGTCGGATGTTGACAAGATTCAGGCATTCAAGCCCGAAACCTTGGGTGCTTTTAGATCGTTGGTGGTGTCCACAATAGCGAAATTGTAGTCAGAGCTGTTGATAAACCTGGAGAAACGCTCGCAAGGCCTTGTGGCAAGGCGGTAGTGGTAGACGAGGACGTCATGTCACACGCACAACTGGGCAACGATAACCTTCTGATCGTGCCCGGCACGACCCATGGTGTACTCAAGGTCGAAGCTGACCACTCGGTACTTGTCCTTGGCAAGGAACTGCTCCATATTTTGGATGGAGC
Source organism: Triticum aestivum (assembly GCF_018294505.1). Lineage (NCBI taxonomy): Eukaryota > Viridiplantae > Streptophyta > Magnoliopsida > Poales > Poaceae > Triticum > Triticum aestivum. The sequence continues at coordinate 294,754,557 of NC_057795.1, read as the reverse complement.
TCTCCACCAAGACAGGATCGTTCGTGTACACCACCAAGAGGGCCTTTCCCCTAACATGGGTGTCCACCACGTGATGCATGGTGAACTACCCGCCGTTGTCATCCTCGGGCGCTGGGAGTGCCATTGGAGCCATGGGGAGCGCCATTGGAACCGATGGATGTCCTCTCTGTATGTGTCGTCGTGGGTGTGCTTACTGTGTCGTGTGACACAAGAGATATAAGGTAAATGGCCGTAGGAATAAATGGGGCCGAGCGGCCTGGATTCTGTGCGCGTCCGCATGGCAGTTTTTGAAGCGGGTAACTGCATCGTCGCGCCATGCCCGACGCAACCGCATGCACACGACCATGTGTGATCATGCACCGGCCCCAAACATTGGCAGCGCGCATGGAGGGACGAGGGCAAGCACCCAGAGGGACACGAGAGTAGAGCGCGCGCGGCGGGAAGCAAGCAGAGCGCGCCACGGCCGCCTGAACCGCAAGCAACCACACGCATAGAGAAGTTCAACACGCAGGAAATGGTCACTTACAAGCCGGCCGACAGTTGCGGCGCTGCATAGAGAGCGGCCATGTGCTACCACCTCCATCTAGTCTATAGTCCCCTTTATATTCTATGCCATACTTTGCCCTCAAATTTAATACACAAAATGTTAATGCATGTTATAAAAATTATATAATTGGAAACTATGTTCAAATACGAATCCAACTATATAATCTTTGGCGACATGCATTCGTATTTTATTAATTAAATCATACTTATAAACCAGGACGTGGGTATAGTAGGTTATTAAATTGCAAACGTTTATTTTATTAACCATGTGTGTATGTGGCCTTTCGTCCTCCTCTCGCACGTCTTGTCACCCCGCTGCCACAGACGGCTTACAGCGCAAGCTTGTGCAGCGCGCGGGGTGTTCTTTTGGCTAAACAGTGGCGCCAATGAATCTTCGGTGAGCCTGTTCCCGCACAACCTCACAGGTTCCCGCGCAAGCTTCCCGCCTGACTCGGTGAAATCCCCCAAAATCCCAATGCTTACCGGCCTGCTATAAACACCCTCACGGCCGGCGAGTCCTACGTCGCATTTTCCCCTCCTGTAGCGACCCGACCCGAATGGGTCAAGTCTCTGTGCTTACGTGTCATCCCTGGATCGGTATGCTGACACACACAGTACTCGAGGATTTATAACATAGGTAAATCACATGTATAAATAATGTAAATCCTATTACCTCAATCCAAATAGCGGAAGTAACAAGGTTGTGGATTCCCATCAACACCAACGACAAAGTTGAGTGTAGAAATTGTAACCCTAACGTATCACTTACTCGTCGTCTGAACAGTCTGCAACATGAAACATTGCAACCCGAAAACGGGTCAGCACATGGAATATGCTGGCAAAGTAACACATAGAGAGTAATGAAAGAATAAGCTATACTACATGCATATATGGCTGGTGGAAAGCTCTATGGTTACAGTTTTGCGAAAAGCCAGTTTTTCCCTACTGCAAAGGAATAAATTTTGTTTAACTATCATGGTGGTTGTTAAACATTGAGAATGGTTGACAGCATTCTCAATCCCAATTAAAAGTACTCATTAACAAACCTAGCAATATTAATTAGAAGTAACATGTTGAGATTCACACGACATTCAAGTACTAGATACTCAAGTTGTCCATAATCGGGGACACGGCTAATCATGATTAGTTTGTACACTCTGCAGAGGTTTGCGCACTTTTCCCCACAAGACTCGATCGCCTCCGTTTGGTTTCTCGCACTACATGGTGTTTGAGAAACGGATGACCGAGACATAGTCTTTCAGAAGTGCTAGCACCTTACGATGGGTAGACCGGTACACCTACATCCCCTACATCTGCTAGTCTACCACTATAAGAGTTCACACGACTTAATCAACTAAGCCAGAGCCCATAATGGCTTGTGGCTGCACACGGAAGTTACTAGCATGAATTATCTTATTATCTTATGATCCCTTTGAGCCTGGGTGGCGGTCCAAAAAAATAGGCAAGTCCTGATAGAAACCAGGTGCCTCAATCCACCCAGATGTGTATTCAAGTTGCCACCTTAAATAAACCATTAATTAACAATCTCACATCTATCATGGAAATTCACTCACCCAATCCACGTCTACTAGCATAGCATGGCAATAAGCAAACGCAGAAGTAACTCCCAAAGGTTTCATAAGTAAAACAGGTAATAGGTACTACCTCATCTACTTCCCATCCCACAATTTAATTAGATCCTAATCATGCAATGTTTGAGGATTTGATCTAATGAAATAAAACTGGGTAGTAGAAAAGGTATGATCAAAGTGTTACTTGCCTGCAATGTTGATGAAGATGATTCACACTCAAAACTCTTGATAGCTCTACTCGTCACACTCCGGTCAATCTATCGTGAGCAAGCAATAGTAACCACACATAAGCAATCACTCAGAAGATCGGAAAGAACGAAGAGAACAACTCGGAAAACATCAAAACCAAGCAAATAACTCTTGCAGCATAAAACAATTTCTAACAGTACCAAAATTATGTGAATTTGGCCTTATCAGAAAGTTTAGGTCAAGAGCTTCGATATGCAAAAAGAATCAACTCAAACGGAGTTATAAAACTCAAGCTATGATCAAACGAAGTTCAAATTCAAATATGATCTAATTCAAATTTTAAACCTTCAAAAACTTGTTTGAGTTGGATTACTGGATAGAGGAGATCGTAACGAAGAAGTGGGCGTTGGTTTCGTTGGATTTGGACTAACGAGTAAAAAGTTGTGGTCGTTTGAAAATCAGGGGCTGATCTATAAGGAAAATATTCACGGATAGGTCCCTGGCCGAAAACTAAAATAAAAAGAAAAATCCTATCGAACGAACGTTCGCTAAATAGATCTACAGAAAGAAAACATTCACTAAACTATCTAAACAGAAAACGTTCGTTAAATAATAAACCTAAAAAACAAATCTAGGGTTTTCAGAAAACCGAACAAAAAGAAAAACCGGCGGGTTTTCTCGGGTTATACCGGTTCGGGAGAGGGGAAACCGGCGGCGGCGGCGGTTAACTCCGGCGAGGCTGGGCAGCGGCGACGGTGATTAACTCCGGCGAGGCGGGGCTTCGCAACGAGGGGCGAGGGCGACGAGGGGCGAGGGCAGCGCGGGGTCGGTGCGGTGGAGCGGTTGGTGAAGTGCGGCAGCAGCGGCGGCGTGGCAAGGCGGCGGTGGCGCGGATCTGCGGCGCAAGGCGGCGGCGCGATGCGAGGAGGAGGAGAGCGGGGCCGAGGCGGCACTTATAAGGGGCGGGGCGGCTCCGTGGCGTGGGCGAGGGGCCGGCCGGAGCCGTGTCGGCGCCGGACTCCAGTGGAGTCCCGGTCGGCCACGACGGGGAAGGCGGCGTGGAGCTGGGCCTTGGCCTGGCCGGTTGGCTGGGCCGGCCCAGTCGGGGGATTTCTCTCTTTTTTTTAATGAAACATTTTTCAGACAAAAAAAATAATAAAGGCAAAATAAATAAATAAAAATTATATAGGCATCTAATATATCAAAATTTGCAGAAAAAGATTTTCTACAACATGGACATTTTTATAAATTCAAATAAAATCCTCACAAATTAAGATAATTCAAAGAGTGCTACTGCTCTAATAAAATCCAGTAAAAGTCATTTTAAAAATACCAAAATTAATTCAAAATTATTTCTCTCCAATTTTTTGATGTAGGGAATCATATTACCCTAATTTCCATATATTTTATTTTTGGAGAAAAGTAATTTGAATAAGACTCAAATAACTCCCAATTGAAAATAAAGTCAAAAGAACTTTGAATTTAATTTTTTTTTTAAACTTCCAACTCATATTTCTTATATTTTGAAGAAGTCATATTATCTTCTCTCGTGAAAATCATTGAGTTGCTTAAAGTTTCAGAATTGGAATTACTTTCAAATGAAATTCAAATATTTTCAACACCCCTTGTCATTTAAATATATGGAAGAATTCATGTCATCTTCTCTCCGGAGTTTTGCGGTGAAAAGAATTTGAATTCACGGAGATCATAAAATGCAATATGAAAGTTTGGGAAAGTCCTTTTATTCCCTCTCATTTAACTTTCAAAAGTTTCAAATTCACTCACTTTCAGTCAATCAATCACACAACAAGTAAACAAACAAATCTATCTATTTATTATAACATTCCAAAATTTAGAATTTTGGGATGTTACACCTCCCTCCATGTAGCTTATCTCGTCTATTTCTCCCACAATCACCAATGGCACCGGTCTGTCGTCGTTGCTCAGCCACTCCACCGTCATCATAGGATAGCTCCAGCTGGGAGGCTACACCGTGGTGGCGGCGCAGTCCACGACATAGTGTAGTGTGCCTGGCGTCCCTGTTGGGTGTGCACGGAACACCCACCACACGCTCCGCCGCCACTGCCCGTCGGCAGCTGTTGCCGGCCGCTGTTGCCGCCACACCACCGTCGAAAGCCAGGGCCATCTCCCGCTCCGCCGCTGTGGCCCGAAGGCGGGAGGTGGCCGTCGTGGCCGCCACCCCACTGCTAGCCACCGTGGCCATCACCCGCTCCGCCACCGCGGCCCAAAGGCAGGAGGTGGTGGTCATGGCCACCACCGCATCATCGGCGCCGTGGCCGCCAGCCCACCATCGACCGCCAGGGTCCTCACCCGTTCCGACACCACCGCCCGAAGGCGGGAGGCAGAGGCCCGCACGTACGTCAGCGACCTTGCACGCTACACCGAGTTCCCGCGGGAGGAGGAGGAGCACCTCGTCGAGCATGCAAAGAGCCTTACCGCCGCCGTGGCCGCGGCACATGCCGCCTCAGAGGCGAGGAATTAGGAGATCTATGAGGAGAACCACCGCTTAGAGAGGGGTCGTCTGGAGCAGCAGAGGGCGTTCGAGGTGAGCGTCGCTGAAGCTGCAGCAGCGGCAGGCACCGTATTGCAGTTGTCCAGCTCGTCGGTAGGCTCCTCCTCCTCTGCCTCTTACTAAGCGCACTCGGTAGAGGAGAGGCAGTCGGAAGTATTACAGAGCCCCTCCATAGTAGTAGTAGTATTTAGGGGCTATTTTGTTCAGTTCATCAGACTATAGATGTGGTGGAACTGTACAACGTACTTAAAATTAGCTACTATATATAGTTGAACTAGCTATTTCAGTACGTGGTTGGCAACAATTGGGGAAAAGTTTGGTCGGTTCAGCTGTCGAGTTGAACAGTTTGTATAAATTAAGAACGACTGCTTAATCTATGAATGAAATATATGCTTCATTACTGAATTTTAGTTGCAAAAACCAGATACTGTTAGTGATTTTTAGCTTCATATTTTGACAAAATGCAGTGTTACAAGGTTGACAAATGACAATGTTAATAGATCAACAAATGTCAATCTTTCCAGTTTGACAAATGGCAACATACCCAATATGATAGATGCAAATCGCACCAAATTGTTTGTAAGTGGTTGCACACGGGTCATCCAAAAGAACCGTTTACATTGAATATATGCACAAATCCTGCTCTCACTTTGCATCATGTCGTCCCGGGGTCGACGGGCGGGGCGCGGGAGGACGGCAGCTGGCGGCGCTTAGAGGTAGCATTCGACGGCGGCGTCCCATGCCGCTGAGGGGGGCGCGCGCACGGAGAGGAAGGCGGACGGACATGGAAGTGAAAGGGCTTGCTTCCTAGTGAGCATGCGTAGCGTACAACTCGCATGCTTCCCGGTGAGCCTGCGCATTCGTGGGCAGGTTGCACGCGTCTCGGTCAGCCTGCGCATCGGACTGCGCTCGCATGCCTCCCGTTCAGTCAAGGTCAAGCAGCTGTCCCCCCGGCACCTCCTACAGCAATTAAAACCAAGACACATGGCGTCACATGAATGGTTAACAGAACACACACGGTCTGAATTATACAAATGTTTGAGATATTAAAGTGGCAGCTATTTTTTCAAAATGCCTTTGTTTGCTGTCATTATTCGAGTGCTCCTTCTCTCAAAATGGACACGAAAAATACCACAGCATGTCGGGTGCCATTCCATGATAGCATGCCAAGTTTCATGAATTTTAGACGAGTTTTGGATTTACTAGAATTTAAAAACAAAGTATCTCAATGTTTTGCCGGCAATCAACGGTGCCCTGGTGTTTGAAATTCATTCCCATTTCTTGCATGGGACCTAAGCATGCACCCAAGGACACATATTTGATTTTTCAACCAATTTATATGCATTAGAGCATGTGCATGTAGTTCAAATTTGAATTATGCACATAAATGCATTGAAAAATCAATTAATGCATAAAAATGTCCAAACGAACCCCGAAAAATCCCAAAAATTAACACAACACTCCTGTTGTTCTATGTTGACACGAGAAATTTTTTGAAAGCAATAAGAGGCAATGGATATGTCAGGACCCCGACTCAATGCCACATCGATCTAGCATGTAACACCTCATATCACTTTGCGGCCTCACGCACGGTATTCCCACGGGTGTCGCCTTACCTTTGCCCGGGACCGTTTGCGCCTTTTGGCACACGTATATGACAGTGTCGCTAGCATCCATATGATAAAGAGCCGGGCTGACATGGCTAGTCGTAAACCCAAAGTGGCACAAACTTACAGGGACAGGCATCCATGACCCAGCATCGAACGTGTCGGTCATCGGCGAGTGAATCCAGGCTGTAGCACTGGGCTAGCAGGACTCCGGTGAACCGGGCTGTAGCGGGCTAACAGGACTCCGGTATTCATCGCGTGACATTTCCCCGAAGGGACAGACACAGGAACGAAGAAGGACACATGCCGGCCAGCCTAAATGTTCCGGAGCAGTAGCAAGCTACCATGGCTCAGTGAAACACAAGGAGACATTTCCCCGTAAGAGAGGCTACTAAAGATAAACAACTAGATGGTCAGATCCCACACATACCAAGCATTTCAATAGCATACACACAATATGCTCGATATGTGCAAATACAACATGGCATCACAAAATGACTCTATGACTCAAGTAATTTATTCAATAGGCTCCGAGGAGCGAGATATTACAAACAGGGGTCTCACGACCCAACATTCAGAGCATACAAATCAAAACACAAGCGGAAGCTATCATGTCTGAGTACAGACATCTATAAATGAAAAAGGCTGAGAAGACTGACTATCTACCAAATCCTGCTGAGGCACAAGATCGTAGCTGAGGTAACAAGCTAAACGTCGAAGTCCACGTGGAACTACTAGTGAGACTAAAGTCTCTCTGCAAAAACATAAAATAGGCAAACGTGAGTACAAATGTACCCAGCAAGACTTACATCAGAACTAACTACATATGCATCATTTTCAACAAGGGGATGGTGGGGTTTAACTGCAGCAAGCCAGCTTTGACTCGGTGGCTATCCTGAACTACGACTGCAATGTAACTCTTTTGAGGTGGCGCACACGAGTCCACATATTCACCATATCAATACACCACTATGGATCCGCTCCCGTCTCCCTACGAGAACGCCATCCACAGCACTCACGCTTATCTTGCGTATTTTAGAGTATCCACTTTCACTTGTCTATGAACTGATATAAGCAACCCAGAAGTCCTTTTCCGCGGACACGGCTATTCGAATAGATGATGATAACCCTGCAGGGGTGTACTTCTTCATACATGTTTCCACCACTTAGCGTCTGCACACGACATGTGCTCGGCAGACTTCAAGCGAAAGCCGACGTGGGTGTAGACCACGACCTACCTAAACACTCAAGTCTCTAGTCCAGGTTTATCGCCTATTCGGGTTCCATCCATGAGGAGATCCGGCCGGAGTTTCGCTCACAGCCCCAAATGATGTGAACAGGGTTCCCGAGATACCAAACGGGCATCCGGTACACCGTGCCACGTACCTACCGCATCACAGCCCACCCCTACGGTCAGCGCTGTCCACGGCCTCCAGTAAGCTACAAACACCAGAAACTACTTGCAACTCCTGGACAGAGGACAAGGGTGAATAAGAAGTCGAGCGGGGTCATATTTCAGGGCCCAATGTATGGTAGTAACTGAATCATGGATCACAAACACAGAACTCAGTTCCTGAGGACGGCTGCAATGAGACAACCCACCATGTACTCCTACATGGCCTCTCACCGCTACCTTTACCAAATCGTGTTCACACACTTAGCTCACACACGGTAGGACATGTTCACACACCTCTGATTCATCCCCGATGAATCAGACCTGACTCAACTCTAAGCAGTAGCAGGCATGACAAACAAACATGAATGAGTAGGCACAACAGGGCTCAAACAACTCCTACTCATGCTAGTGGGTTTCATCTATTTACTGTGGCAATGACAGGTCATGCAGATGATAAAGGGGTTCAACTACCGCAGCATGTAACAGTTGAATCGGTGTTGTCCTAATGCAGTAAAAGAGAGCAGGAGCGAGAGAGTGGGATTGTATCGGAATGAACAAGGGGGTTTTGCTTGCCTGGCACTTCTGAAGATAACATAGCTCTTCATCGGTGTCATCGATCACATCGTCGGTATCACGTCTATCGAAGGGGGCAACCACCGGCAACTGAGGAAAAACACAATCAATGCAATGCACAATATGATGCATGAATGTGACATGGCAATATGCTGTGTTTTGTGCTAATGCAACTAAAACCAGATTAAATGAAGTTGGTTTGAATCCAAGATTCAAATTCAAACTCCATTTGTGGATATTTAAATGCCATTTAATTGATTTGTGCTATACAGCAGCTATAAGTGGTTCTAACATGCATGAAAATGGTACAGATGGATTCCTTGAATTTTTCTGATAATTTTTCATATATAATTTATTTAATTTGGAGTTACGGTTAATTTTCTATGATTTATTGAAGTTTTAGCTATTTCTGGAATTTCCTGATTATTATAAAATAAACTAAATTCCAGAAAAGGAATATGGCGTCAGCATGACCTCACCCTGACGTCATCAGGTCAACAGGGCGGTCCAGGTCAAACCTGACGTGTGGGGTCCACACGTCAGTGACACGGGTTAAACAGGGGGGTTTAGTTTAGTTTAATTAAAGATTAGGGCACTAGGGTCCACATGTCAGTGTCAGCAGGGGGTAATTAGTTTAACTAATCCGATTAGTGTTAATCCTAATTTAGTTAGTGGCCAGAGGCCCACACGTCAGTGACCCAGGGTCAAACTCCCTGGTCGGCGGGGTCAACTCGCCGGCGTTTAGCCGCCGGCGAGGCTAAACACGGCGGTGCGGGTGCAGGTTTTACGTACAGGGCACCGTTCGGGGCGCCGTTGGGCTCTATGGATAGTTGGGAGTGGGCCGCGGCGAGTGGTGCAGGTAGTTGGGTTCGGGGTCGCCGGAAAAGGCGCCGGCGACGTGTTTGGCGGCGGCCGGAGCTCGGCGAGGTCGGGGTTGGCGCTAGGGGGCACGGCAGGTCGCACGGGTGGGCGCGCTCGGCTCCTGGAAGGGTGCTGAGCACGTTGCCGTGCTCGGAAGTTAGCTACGGTGGCTTTAGCACCGTCTGCGTCATCGCCGGCGGCGAGGAACGGTCGGCTCCGACAGCCAGGGTGGTTAGAGGGCGCGGACGGGCACGGAGAGAGAGGGGAAATGGACAGGGGCTCACGGTGAGTTCGAAGAGAAGGTCGGCGTGCTCGGGGAGGCGGTGGAGACGGCGAATCAACGGCGGCGGTGGTCGGAGCCCGAGGTGGAAGACGACGGCGATGGCGATGTTCCGGGCCCTCCCGGCTTGCGTGGCTCATCGAAGATGAAGAAGACAACGTGGCGGAGCTTCTGGGCGCGTCGGGTTTGCGTGGGGTGGCCGGTGGCCGCGAGGGAGCTCTTCGGTGGCGGCGGCTCCGTTCGGTCGCGGGAGGGAGAGAGAGCAGAGGGGGAATAGGGACGGAGGGAGAGCGAGAGGGGTTCCAGGGAGAGTGAGAGAGAGGCCAGGGGTGTCGTGGCGTCTCCAGGCGCATCAAGGAGGGAGGCAACCAGGCAGGAGGTGGCCAAGCGCGACGGCGGTGCTCGCCACCGAGCTGCTTCGTGCGCTGGCATGGGAAGAAGACAGGAGAAGGGGGGCCAGGTGGGCTGGGCCGCTGGGGGAGCTGGGCCAGGTAAGTGGCGCCAGGTAGGTGGCCCAGGTGGCCTTCTCTCCCTCTCTCTGTTTTTATTTACTGTTTTCTATTTTTGTTCTGTTTTATTTAATTGGCACTGAATTTTAATTCAAACAGAGTTTGAAAACAGTGCCAAAACTCCCCTGGATATTTTTAAGTCACTTAATGGACTTCTCCACATATAACAAAAATATCTCAGGTCATTTGAAAATATATTCATTATATATTATGAATATAACTCCAAATTCAAATAAAATATTGATTTAAAATCAGAGCCCAATAATTCCTTAGAAATGTCCCAAAATTTTGGTTTGATTTATAACTCTTGCCAAAATTGTCAGAGCTATTTCTAGGGCATTTTGGATTTACTGATTGCAATTTTAGGGTTTCTTGCCCCTCTTTTATTTAGGATTTTGAGGCTTCCAATTTCCCTCAGTTCAAATTTCAGAATTTAAACATGATGCACACATGAAGCTAGCCTAGAGCATTACCAGAAGCTAGGGATGTGACAACTCACCCCCACTAAACAAGAATCTCGTCTCGAGATTCAAGCGTAGGGTAGGATGAAGGGGAAACGTAAACTAGTACAATCTTCACGATCCAGGTTGCACTTCAAATGAACGTTGATTTGAACACCATCTTTGTCTTGTCGTCTTGCTCTGAGAACTCCAGCCAACATGACATGGAGGGAAGAAGGAGACTCTAGAAGGGTCGATCTTCTCGAAGATCGAACAACTTACGGAATGAGACATAGGACCATCTCTCGGGTTGAGACACGAGATACACATCAAGAGGGGTGGAAGGAAACGGATGACGAAGGTTCACTAGGTGGACAACAATTCCACACTTAAAAAGGTGGTAAACGATTGTCAATGTAGCGAGGAGTTGAGTTGCCATGACACCGCAACGAGGCACCTTAGGGTAGGTGACTCGTAGAAATATCCAAGTGGCAAAAAGAATTACCTTTGATATAGAGATCATTGAGACTCTCTATATCAGCCTAAGGCAAATCACAGCAATCGACTGGCGGGGTCGGTAGAATAGCATACTCGGACTTGGATGATGTGGATTACCTTGTTGAAGACAACGTAATGGATGAATTTGCTTATCACCGGAAATGGATGGGACCCATGGTAGAATGGCACATTGGCGGTGCAAGCTGGGAACAAAATGCAAATGCTGGGAATGATTCTGGTAACTGGGGAAGGACCCAACCATAGAGAGTGAATTCACTGTTTGAAAGGATCATAGCATTGCCGAGGAAACTGAGAGCAAACCCAGTTAGTGCTGATGATAACACCTAGCGCTTGTGCGTGCTCTCAAGAACTTGAGCAATTCCATAATCATCAAGGTTTTATCAACAACTACGTCAAGGGTGCTGACAACACAACATACTACTATGATGAATAGCGATGGACGATGCAGATGCAAAGGAGGATAACACTTTCTCAGATTTCATCTTAGCGAGGCCAAGGAAATAAAATCTGGATGATCGACCGAGAGACATTTAGCACTCCGCTTCTAATGTTCTTCTTGATGTGCTAGTGTAACCCATTCATAGATATGGTTTGATATCTAGAACATCAAGTAAAGGTCGGACTTTGGGAGCAATAGAATCCATAAGGAACAGTTACGGAGGTGAATCCTACGAAATCCTTATGGGGAGGTGGCCAACTTCCTCAAACAAGATACTACAATAATAGGTCTTTCGGCTGGGTGTGTTGGCCACGACATCCACTTTACCGGTTATCGAGGGACCAATATTATGGTTCTTGGGAAATATTCCAACCATCATATCTGCCTGAGACTCAGATCTGGTTGGTGTCAGGATATTCCAGACTCATCGAATCTAGGAAGAAAAATGAAAGTTTGCAACACAAATCGACAAGATGACATTGCGAGATTCTCAGGAAATGAACTACGATAGCAAGCTCCAAAACATGAGCTGGTTCTGCTACACATGTGTGAACACGCTGCCCCAGACAAACATGATCACATGGTAGTCTTACAATAAAACACTACCGAGTTCTGGTTGGGAACCATCAGCGAGGATATCGAAGTTCTTTCATAAGTCCGGATTAGCTCTTATGAAGATACTCCTTCTCCTTGAACAAATTAGTCGGTGGCTTGGTGTGCTAGGATACACATATGGAATGAAGATGATCAGTCTATCAAACCACAGAATACTTCGCACGTGCATAACTGACTTGGGATGGTTCCAGAGGAGGCAAAAACATGCTTTCTCGAATTCACGGCGGCAACTTGCATCAAATGCACGTGAATCAAAGGAAGTCACTTCTTTCATCCAAACATATACTTCATGAACGGGGCATGAAGAAAATGCTTTCAAAAGTTTCCAACACTAACTTAATGTTCAACAACATCATGGAGGAGATAAGAATGTTGTCAATGGGCTCAACAACAACTCATCGGAATTTCCATATCACTGGACTTCCACCATCGTGTGAACACGGTGATAGCATTGGTCAGCCCCAAAAGATATAATGGTGTATGCTCGAGGGATCAACCACGAGTAAGACAACATTACGAACATCGTTGGTTCTGACTTGATTTGAAGATAGCCCACACTCAAATCAAAGGATTGATAAGACAATAGGTCCAGCAACTGATCACAGGGACCAATCGATGAAGATATCATCTTTCTTCAACACACTCTACACAAGGATATCCCTTAACATGAACTAAGTCGGACAAGCTTTTATCTTCCAACTCCCCAAGTTGTTGTTTAGCTTATCCAACTAGCTCAGGGATATCCAACACAGATTCTTGGAGAAAGGGTGGTTCACAAGAAACCAACTTGATCACGAGCTCAACATAACAGTCAGGGGACAACCTGGTAATACTTCCGAGAAGATATTCGGAAAATCACGAACCACCGGTATGTTACTAAGCTCGAGAACAATCTCGCTTTTGAGGGCAAGACGATATGATCAAATGAGTGAGGACTTGACAAGATCCTAACTCATCAATCGAAGGGTGCACCGAAATAAGAACTAGGTAGCACGATCAGTCTTAGAAGGATGATTCAAAAACCAACACGCTAAGAATGAGATTATCGTCCATTTAACTACCAAGCAACGAGGTTGCTGGGAGTATTGATTTCACACATCACAATTCATTTGTCGGTATTCCGGTTACAATAACACAGGAACCGAGGAATGAACAATGATGGCAAGAAGTATCACTGCACCAAGAGTTCATAGGATGGTGTGCAATTCCTATAACAATCTCGATATAAAATATGTAATACTCCAAGGTAGAGCAGAACAAAAGCTGGATTAGCAATTTGATCTGCGGAGCACAACTTCTTTGACCCAATCCTGGATAGGGAAGAGGTACTGGAGTTTGTTTCTCCTAGTCATTCCACGATAGAATGGCTTGACGGACCACAAGAGTAATAGGTATCGATGAACGATTGCACACATACTCTTGACTATCAATTGATAGACGAGGGTCAGAATGCAACTAAAGAGAACAACTCAAAGGAACATACGATTTTCTGAGTTGTGGATGCATGGATTAGCATGTCGAACAAAGTTGAACATATTTCTTCCGGATAACCCATGCAGAAAGGTAGAACTGGCAGAGCCACAATATATAATGGAGAACTCATCAAGAATAATCCTGTTGTGATATTTCAGTTCAACGAGGAACTTCTGCCATAAGTAGTTCATGGTATTTGGAAGAAGAAGATACCACGGACTTCAAGGACTATCGCAAAGGTTACTAATATCTTAAAGGCACTAGCAATTACTATCAACATGAAGTAGGTAGAGTGAATCTCGGGTTCAAGAACCCAGGAACAGAATACCTATTACTAAGTAGCATCACGGGAAGCTTTCGAGAATGATGGCCAGAATCATCACACTGGGAACACAAATCATGGCTAAATTACTAGATGATCCCCTAAGACACCTAGGGTCATAATAATATCTCCAACATATATGTCAAGGTAACAGAGTACCTCAACTCACTGATTAGTGTGGTTAATCTGGCCCATGGGAACATTGAAACGGGAAGAAAGGATTTGCAAATGCATCAGACTACTTAGAAACCTGGGATGACTCGGACAGCATAACGGCTGTAAATGCTTAGAAAGGATTTGGGACATTCACAAAAATGGTGGCATAACCACTCAGAAGCACAATATCAAGGTTTCGAGATCAACAATTAACATACGGAAGTAATAGGAACTGAACTGAGACTTAAACCCAACAATCTTATAAGTCTACAGATTAGTAACACGTGATCCTGATAGAAAGAAGAGATAGCCTAGTTCTTAATCCCCGTAGAAGAGAAGACGATGACTCAGATCAGAAGGCCATGAGATATAAGGAGTAAAAAGAGCCTTACGTTCCATCCCACAATCAATTCCCTTATATAACTAAAGAATTTCTAGACTCAACTTCGACCAGTTTGGCTTGGTAATCCTACAGGCAGTCAAGCTCTGATACCAACGCTGTCAGGACCCCGACTCAATGCCACATCGATCTAGCATGTAACACCTCATATCACTTTGCGGCCTCATGCACGGTATTCCCACGGGTGTCGCCTTACCTTTGCCCGGGACCGTTTGCGCCTTTTGGCACACGTATATGACAGTGTCGCTAGCATCCATATGATAAGGAGCCCGGGCTGACATGGCTAGTCGTAAACCCAAAGTGGCACAGACTTACAGGGACAGGCATCCATGACCCAGCATCGAACGTGTCGGTCATCAGCGAGTGAATCCAGGCTGTAGCACTGGGCTAGCAGGACTCCGGTGAACCGGGCTGTAGCGGGCTAACAGGACTCCGGTATTCATCGCGTGACATTTCCCCGAAGGGACAGACACAGGAACGAAGAAGGACACATGCCGGCCAGCCTAAGTGTTCCGGAGCAGTAGCAAGCTACCATGGCTCAGTGAAACACTAGGAGACATTTCCCCGTAAGAGAGGCTACTAAAGATAAACAACTAGATGGTCAGATCCCACACATACCAAGCATTTCAATAGCATACACACAATATGCTCGATATGTGCAAATACAACATGGCATCACAAAATGACTCTACGACTCAAGTAATTTATTCAATAGGCTCCGAGGAGCGAGATATTACAAACAGGGGTCTCACGACCCAACATTCAGAGCATACAAATCAAAACACAAGCGGAAGCTATCATGTCTGAGTACAGACATCTATAAATGAAAAAGGCTGAGAAGCCTGACTATCTACCAAATCCTGCTGAGGCACAAGATCGTAGCTGAGGTAACAAGCTAAACGTCGAAGTCCACGTGGAACTACTAGTGAGACTGAAGTCTCTCTGCAAAAACATAAAATAGGCAAACGTGAGTACAAATGTACCCAGCAAGACTTACATCAGAACTAACTACATATGCATCATTATCAACAAGGGGATGGTGGGGTTTAACTGCAGCAAGCCAGCTTTGACTCGGTGGCTATCCTGAACTACGACTGCAATGTAACTCTTTTGAGGTGGCGCACACGAGTCCACATATTCACCATATCAATACACCACTATGGATCCGCTCCCGTCTCCCTACGAGAACGCCATCCATAGCACTCACGCTTATCTTGCGTATTTTAGAGTATCCACTTTCACTTGTCTATGAACTGATATAAGCAACCCAGAAGTCCTTTTCCGCGGACACGGCTATTCGAATAGATGATGTTAACCCTGCAGGGGTGTACTTCTTCATACATGTTTCCACCACTTAGCGTCTGCACACGACATGTGCTCGGCAGACTTCAAGCGAAAGCCGACGTGGGTGTAGACCACGACCTACCTAAACACTCAAGTCTCTAGTCCAGGTTTATCGCCTATTCGGGTTCCATCCATGAGGAGATCCGGCCGGAGTTTCGCTCACAGCCCCAAACGATGTGAACAGGGTTCCCGAGATACCAAACGGGCATCCGGTACACCGGCCACGTACCTACCGCATCACAGCCCACCCCTACGGTCAGCGCTGTCCACGGCCTCCAGTAAGCTACAAACACCAGAAACTACTTGCAACTCCTGGACAGAGGACAAGGGTGAATAAGAAGTCGAGCGGGGTCATATTTCAGGGCCCAATGTATGGTAGTAACTGAATCATGGATCACAAACACAGAACTCAGTTCCTGAGGACGGCTGCAATGAGACAACCCACCATGTACTCCTACATGGCCTCTCACCGCTACCTTTACCAAATCGTGTTCACACACTTAGCTCACACACGGTAGGACATGTTCACACACCTCTGATTCATCCCCGATGAATCAGACCTGACTCAACTCTAAGCAGTAGCAGGCATGACAAACAAACATGAATGAGTAGGCACAACAGGGCTCAAACAACTCCTACTCATGCTAGTGGGTTTCATCTATTTACTGTGGCAATGACAGGTCATGCAGAGGATAAAGGGGTTCAACTACCGCAACATGTAACAGTTGAATCGGTGTTGTCCTAATGCAGTAAAAGAGAGCAGGAGCGAGAGAGTGGGATTGTATCGGAATGAACAAGGGGGTTTTGCTTGCCTGGCACTTCTGAAGATAATATAGCTCTTCATCGGTGTCATCGATCACATCGTCGGTATCACGTCTATCGAAGGGGGCAATCACCGGCAACTGAGGAAAAACACAATCAATGCAATGCACAATATGATGCATGAATGTGACATGGCAATATGCTGTGTTTTGTGCTAATGCAACTAAAACCAGATTAAATGAAGTTGGTTTGAATCCAAGATTCAAATTCAAACTCCATATGTGGATATTTAAATGCCATTTAATTGATTTTTGCTATACAGCAGCTATAAGTGGTTCTAACATGCATGAAAATGGTACAGATGGATTCCTTGAATTTTTCTGATAATTTTTCATATATAATTTATTTAATTTGGAGTTACGGTTAATTTTCTATGATTTATTGAAGTTTTAGCTATTTCTGGAATTTCCTGATTATTATAAAATAAACTAAATTCCAGAAAAGGAATATGGCGTCAGCATGACCTCACCCTGACGTCATCAGGTCAACAGGGCGGTCTAGGTCAAACCTGACGTGTGGGGTCCACACGTCAGTGACACGGGTTAAACAGGGGGGTTTAGTTTAGTTTAATTAAAGATTAGGGCACTAGGGTCCACATGTCAGTGTCAGCAGGGGGTAATTAGTTTAACTAATCCGATTAGTGTTAATCCTAATTTAGTTAGTGGCCAGAGGCCCACACGTCAGTGACCCAGGGTCAAACTCCCTGGTCGGCGGGGTCAACTCGCCGGCGTTTAGCCGCCGGCGAGGCTAAACGCGGCGGTGCGGGTGCGGGTTTTACGTACAGGGCACCGTTCGGGGCGTCGTTGGGCTCTATGGATAGCTGGGAGTGGGCCGCGGCGAGTGGTGCAGGTAGTTGGGTTCGGGGTCGCCGGAAAAGGCGCCGGCGACGTGTTTGGCGGCGGCCGGAGCTCAGCGAGGTCGGGGTTGGCGCTAGGGGGCACGGCAGGTCGCACGGGTGGGCGCGCTCGGTTCCTGGAAGGGTGCTGAGCACGTTGCCGTGCTCGGAAGTTAGCTACGGTGGCTTTAGCACCGTCTGCGTCATCGCCGGCGGCGAGGAACGGTCGGCTCCGACAGCCAGGGTGGTTAGAGGGCGCGGACGGGCACGGAGAGAGAGGGGAAATGGACAGGGGCTCACGGTGAGTTCGAAGAGAAGGTCGGCGTGCTCGGGGAGGCGGTGGAGACGGCGAATCAACGGCGGCGGTGGTCGGAGCCCGAGGTGGAAGACGACGGCGATGGCGATGTTCCGGGCCCTCCCGGCTTGCGTGGCTCATCGAAGATGAAGAAGACAACGTGGCGGAGCTTCTGGGCGCGTCGGGTTTGCGTGGGGTGGCCGGTGGCCGCGAGGGAGCTCGTCGGTGGCGGCGGCTCCGTTCGGTCGCGGGAGGGAGAGAGAGCAGAGGGGGAATAGGGACGGAGGGAGAGCGAGAGGGGTTCCAGGGAGAGTGAGAGAGAGGCCAGGGGTGTCGTGGCGTCTCCAGGCGCATCGAGGAGGGAGGCAACCAGGCAGGAGGTGGCCAAGCGCGACGGCGGTGCTCGCCACCGAGCTGCTTCGTGCGCTGGCACGGGAAGAAGACAGGAGAAGGGGGGCCAGGTGGGCTGGGCCGCTGGGGGAGCTGGGCCAGGTAAGTGGCGCCAGGTAGGTGGCCCAGGTGGCCTTCTCTCCCTCTCTCTGTTTTTATTTACTGTTTTCTATTTTTGTTCTGTTTTATTTAATTGGCACTGAATTTTAATTCAAACAGAGTTTGAAAACAGTGCCAAAACTCCCCTGGATATTTTTAAGTCACTTAATGGACTTCTCCACATATAACAAAAATATCTCAGGTCATTTGAAAATATATTCATTATATATTATGAATATAACTCCAAATTCAAATAAAATATTGATTTAAAATCAGAGCCCAATAATTCCTTAGAAATGTCCCAAAATTTTGGTTTGATTTATAACTCTTGCCAAAATTGTCAGAGCTATTTCTAGGGCATTTTGGATTTACTGATTGCAATTTTAGGGTTTCTTGCCCCTCTTTTATTTAGGATTTTGAGGCTTCCAATTTCCCTCAGTTCAAATTTCAGAATTTAAACATGATGCACACATGAAGCTAGCCTAGAGCATTACCAGAAGCTAGGGATGTGACAGGATAATATTTCATCCCAAAAGGTGGGACGTTCCCTACCGAAACCATCACGCTTGTTGTGAGAAGCTCTGGTTTGTAAGAAGCATATCCCCAAACCTGCCCCAAATGGGACAAAAAATTTACCACGGCGTGTTGATGCCGCTCCATGGTAGCATGCCAAGTTTCATGAATCTCAGACGAGCTTTGGATTTACTAGAATTTAAAAACCAGGTATCTCAATGTTTGCGTCCGTGTGACCGTGGCAGGGTGTTTGACATTCATTCCCATTTCTTGCATGGACTTAAGCATGCACCCAAGGATAGATATTTGATTTTTCAACCAATTTATATGCATTAGAGCATGTGCATGTAGTTCAAATTTGAATTATGCACACAAATGCATTAAAAACTCAGTTAATGCATAAAAATGTCCAAATGAACCCCGAAAAATCCCAAAAATTGACACAACACTCCTGTTGTTCTACGTTGACACGAGAATTTTTTTGAAAGCAATAAGAGGCAATGGATATTGTTTCGTCCCCAAAGGTGGGACGTTCCCTATCGAAACCATCATGCTTATTATGAGAAGCTCTAGTTTGTGAGAAGCATATACCCAAACCTACCCCAAATGGGATAAAATTTTTATCACGACATGTTGATGCCGCTCCATGATAGCATGCCAAGTTTGATGAATTTCAGACGAGTTTTGGATTTACTAGAATTTAAAAACCAGGCATCTCAATGTTTTGCCGGCAATCAACGGTGCCCTGGTGTTTGAAATTAATTATCATTTCTTGCATGGGACCTAAGCATGCACCCAAGGACACAGATTTGATTTTTCAACCAATTTATATGCACTGGAGCATGTGCATGTAGTTCAAATTTGAATTATGAACACAAATGCATTGAAAACTCAGTTAATGCATAAAAATGTCCAAACGAACCCCGAAAAATCACAAAAATTGACACAACACTCCTGTTATTCTATGTTGACACGAGAAATTTTTTGAAAGCAATAAGAGGCAATGGATATTGTTTCGTCCCCAAAGGTGGGACGTTCCCTACCGAAACCATCATGCTTATTGTGAGAAGTTCTGGTTTGTGAGAAGCATATACCCAAACCCATCCCAAATGGGACAAAAATTTTTATCACAGCATGTTGATGCCGCTCCATGATAGCATCCCGAGTTTCATGAATTTCCGACGAGTTTTGGATTTACTTGGATTTAAAAACCAGGCATCTCAATGTTTTGCCGGCAATCAACGGTGCCCTGGTGTTTGAAATTCATTCCCATTTCTTACATGGGACCTAAGCATGCACCCAAGGACACATATTTGATTTTTCAACCAATATATATGCACTGGAGCATGTGCATGTAGTTCAAATTTGAATTATGCACATAAATGCATTGAAAACTCAGTTAATGCATAAAAATGTCCAAACGAACCCCGAAAAATCAAAAAATGACACAACACTCCTGCTGTTCTATGTTGACACGAGAATTTTTTTTGAAAGCAATAGGAGACAATGGATATCGTTTCATCCCCAAAGGTGGGACGTTCCCTACCGAAACCATCATGCTTGTTGTGAGAAGCATATACCCAAACCTGCCCCAAATGGGACAAAAAATTTACCACAACATGTTGATGCCGCTCCTTGATAGCATGGCAAGTTTCATGAATTTTAGACGAGTTTTGGATTCACTAGAATTTAAAAACCAGACATCTCAATGTTGTGCCGGCAATCAACAGTGCCCTGGTGTTTGAAATTCATTCCATTTCTTGCATGGGACCTAAGCATGCACCCAAGGACACAAATTTGTTTTTTCAATCAATTTATATGCACTGGAGCATGTGCATGTAGTTCAAATTTGAATTATGCACATAAATGCATTGAAAACTCAGTTAATCCATAAAAATGTCCAAATGAACCCCAAAAAATCACAAAAAATGACACAACACTCCTGTTGTTCTATGTTGACACGAGAATTTTTTAAAGCAATAAGAGGCAATGGATATCATTTCATCCCCAAAGGTGGGATGTTCTCTACCGAAACCATCATGCTTGTTGTGAGAAGCTCTGGTTTGTGAGAAGCATATAGCCAAACCTGCCCCGAATGGGACAAAAAAATTACCACGGCATGTTGATGCCGCTCCATGATAGCATGCCAAGTTTCATGAATTTCAGACGAGTTTTGGATTTACTAGAATTTTAAAACTACATATCTCAATGTTTTGCCGGCAATCAACGGGCTCAGGAGGGGCCGGGTTATACCTATAGCGATTCATCATATGAAGCCCAAGACAATATTTGAAGATGGCGGTTCGGTTAAGGGCCCAAGGCCCAAAGGCGGCTTAAAGCCTATAGAGATAAACCTCCATATATGTATGACTTCTATTGTAAGGCAAGAATAGATAGTTACCTAGCCGGACACTGTTTATGAGTCGGTCGGTACTCCGTGAGCCGCTGGGCGTCGACCTTTGTATATAAAGGGACGACCCGGCGACGGTTCAGGACAAGTAACATCAGATCAAAAGCTAGGTCAAGCGGATTCACTCCCTGGTAATCGAGACATAAGCAATACCACCTCAAACTGGATTAGGCCTTTACCTTCACTGCAAGGGGCCGAACCAGTATAAACTACCGTGGCCTTTGTCCCGTTTTAACCCCTTTAAGCTTCCTAGTTGCGATGGCTCCACGACTAAGTCCTTTTGCTAGGACATCTGCCGTGACCTTTCCACGACAGTTGGTGCCCACCATGGGGCAAGCGCACAGTGGATTTGAGTCCTTAAAGGGAAACTTCGAAGGGCTCAAGGGATACGCTGTGGGCCGGATGACCAAGAGTCGTCATGGCAAGCTCTACATCAACGACGCAGGCCGGGGCCCTGACGTCGGCTCAATTGAATACGGGTACCGGGTCCCCTTCAGCGGACATCTGCACCGACATCATCGAGACGGCTCATCATGCGAGACCCACTCGAGCTCAGCCCGCCGTGAAGCATGCCTACGTGGGATGAACTTCAAGTTTATGATCAGTCATATCTTTTTATATCCTGAAAGTTATTTGAGTTTCTTTGATCTCTTATATGCATGATCTCTTATAGCCTCGTATTTCTTCTCTGATATTTGGGTTTTGTTTGGCCAACTTGATCTATTTATCTTGCAATGGGAAGAGGTGACGGGTAGTGGGTTTGATCTTATGATGCTCGGTCCTAATGACAGAAAGGGAACCGACACGTATGTATCGTTGCTACTAAGGATAAAAAGACGAGATCTATATCTACCGCCATATAGATAAACGGATCTTGTCTACATCATGTCATCGTTCTTATTGCATTACTCCATTTTTCCATGAACTTAATACACTAGATGCATGCTGGATAGCGGTCGATGTGTGGAATAATAGTAGTAGATGCAGGCAGGAGTCGGTCTACTAATCTTGGATGTGATGCCTATGTAATGATCATTGGCTGGATATCATCATAATTATTTGAAGTTCTATCAATTACCCAACAGTAATTTGTTTACCCACCGTTTGCTATTTTTCTCGAGAGAAGCCACTAGTGAAACCTACGGCCCCCGGGTCTTCTTTCTCATATATTTGCCTTGCAATCTACTTTTCCTTTGCATTTTTATTCAGATCTATTAAACCAAAAAATTCAAAAATACCTTGCTGCATTTATCTTTATTTATTTTATTTGGCGTTCGATCTATCAATCTACTACAAGTTACCTCACGTCCGCTTGCTATCTTGAGGCGCCGTACCCCGAAAGGGATTGACAACCCCTTTAACTAGTCGGGTTGCGAGGTGTTGTTGTTCATGTGCAGGTGCAATTTACGTTGTGTTGCTTGGTCTTCCTACTGGTTCAATACCTTGGTTTCATAACTAAGGGAAATACCAACCGTCGCTGTGCTACATCATCCCTCCCTCTCCGGGGAAATACTGACGTAGTTGCAGCTACCATCATGCGTGGGTGGGGGCTCCCTCTGAGTGGATCCCCCGGGGCATGTACAGCCCTGCCCTAACACGCACTACAAAAAAAATACACTTCCGTGATGATACGTGTTTGTCACAGTAAGTCGCGTTTTTTGTCATGCATGTACATCCATGACAAATTTATGACAGAATCAAGATAGTCATACCTGTGCTGTCGTGGAAGTGTTCCATGACATTACCAAAATTATCATCACGGAAGTGTCCACTTCCATGACGATAAATCGCGCATCACAAAAGTGCTTTCGTCAAGGGTGACCGACACGTGGCATCCACCATAACGGAACGCTGTTAACCTATCGGGTCGGGTTTTTGATCCGATAACCCGTTAACAGCCCTGACCAATGGGGATTTTCCACGTGTAAAATCATCATTGGCCGGAGGAAACACGTGTCGGCTCATCGCTGGGACAGATGTCATCCACTCATTGGACAGAAGGCGCCTATGATACATCGACACGTGGCACGGCCCAACAGAGGCCCATTATGTGAAAAGGCCAGACCGTTTGACTTGGTCAAAAGGTGGCGGGCCGGCCCATGGAAAGCCTGTTAACGGCATGTTCGCATATAGCCCATTTACAACCCGCTAACCCAAGGCCCGTTACGCCCTATTCGAATTAGGCCCAGTAGCATCATCTGGGCCATCCAATATGATTCCAGCCCGTTTTCACTTCTGGCCCATGTATGGCCCATGACGTCTTTCGGCCCATATGAGGCCCTATGTAACTCTTGGCCTATTAACGGCCCGTGGTGAAACTGACCCGTAATGAACAGTGTATCACTTTACACCCATTAACGGCCCGTGGTGAAACTGGCCCGTATAGAACAGTGTATCACTTTATACCCATTAACGACCCATTATTCCGTTGGGCCGTTTCCAGCCCATGTTATCTTTCGGCCTTCTCAGAGCCCATTTATTCTTGGGCTCATTTCCAGCATTCGTTTACTTATGGCCCGCTACTGTCATTTTCTGCTTGTGGGCCAAATTCAACCCGTGGTTACAGTCGTCCCGTTTGTGGTCCATTAATACGTTGGGCCATTTTCATAGCGTCATCAAATACGGCCTATTAACGATGGCCCGTTATGGTCGGCCCATGAACGGACGATTCCAACTCTAGCCCGTTTACATCCAGAATGCGGTCTGTTTGGCCCATGTTTGGCCAATCGATCATACGGCCCGTATAAGGCCCATTGATGATACAACCCGTAGAAGGCAAATTGTTTCTACGGCCCGTAGAAGGCCCAATTGTTTCTATGGCCCGTAGGTCCAGTGTCACTACAGTAAATATTAGCCCACGGTTATTGTGGCGTAGTTTTAGAAAATAGGTTATTGCAGCCACTAGCAAACCGCAGAAAAAGAACTGCACTGACTACAAGCAAATAAATAAACAAGACAACAAGGAAATAAATAAGCAAGCAACTTACACTAGGCTATCACAACTATTACACATATTACATCCACTGGGCATCAAAGTTCGCCACCAGTGCAAATATAGGGAACACAACAGCATATAAACGCCGCAGCAAAACAAGTCCAGAACTGAAACCACTTCAGAAGAGCTCAAGAAACAATATCCTAGGTACCCATAATGCTAGAAAGATGCTTAGAAAGCTTATTAACTTTCTCTTGTTTGGCGCTTAAGTCCTCCAGCGCTTGCTGTTGCACCAGAAAGTATGCATCTGAATTCTGCAGGGACTTCCTCAGTCCTTCGGCTTCCTGTCGCATAACATCTGATCGATGTCTTTCAACTTGAAGTTGAGACTCAAGAAGCCGAACTGATTTAGGCAACGAGTTCGAAGAGCTGGTGCCAGCAGTGGTAGCCAGTAACTCGAACACTACATCAAGACAGGACTTTGGGGTTGTCTTAGTGTCTTCAATATAGTTTTTATCAGCTTTCTTGGAGACCAACAGGGATGTCTCACTATCTTGAACCTTATCTGCATTTCTTCCTTTACCATTGCATAACAGGTTACTCTTCTCCAATATTTTATCCACGTTCTAAAAGAGAAACAAACAAACGCATCTCAGGTTTACAATGTAGTATATGAAACTCATTTTGGTAAACCAGTTCAGTAGTAAGGTGGACAGGATAACAGCATGAAACAAACATATATCTATGTAGTATGGTCACTGTATGGTCTATATCATTCTAGTTTATGTTGCCAAATCAAGATAGATGCAGTTCGAATCATATCTATTTAAGACAAAGCAGCATAGACAAAATATAAGTGTGGGAAACTACACAACAATAACAACACTTGTAATGTGCATGGCATGAGAACATAACTGTTTATTCAATTGAAACTGAAATCAACATAGAGCAAGTTACAACAGCAAACAGCCAAACACGTTGAAGAAACAGGTTTAAAACATACCTGTTGCGCCATTGGAGTTTCAATTGCATCCTTCAAATTTGAAATTGGTTGGTATCAGTAAATACAGTGATGCAAGAGCAAAGTAGTATGAACCATAGCTACGGAACCTGACCTGAGAACAATTCTTCTTCTGCTTTAAGCGTTGACTTCGGATTCGGAGTGGTGGTCCTCGTGATTTGGGCACTGCAGTTGACTTACTAACTGCTCGTGTTTGGGTGCTCTGTGGTGGAGACGGTGCTGTGTCAACATGAACTGGGTGTCTATCTGCTGGGGTTGGGGTTAGAAGGGGTGTAGCCGGTTCTCTGTCCAACTGGGTAGGGTACAATCTGCATGAGTGTGGGTTATGTGTGGTGGGGCTGGTTCTTGGGCAAGTACAACCGTGGTTCTATCTGCATCGACAGGTAGCACGATCTTTTCTAAAGACCGTGTTTTTACTCCCACAGATACTGCCATCACTCCCTCCAATTGAAATGGCTGATAAACAAGAAAAGTAATTGAATGTACAGACATTGTAAGATAGATAGGTGCAATGGATAGTACTACCTCCATCCTGGTTTATAGGTCCTTTTTGTAGTTTGTGCCAAATTTTGATTAAAGATTTAACTAACAAAATGTTAATGCATGTACAGAAAAATTATCTCATTGAATTCGTATTTGAACATAGTTTTCAAAAATATAATGTTTGATGACATGCATGAACATTTTGTTAGTTTAATCTATGGTCAAAATTTGGCACGAAATAAAATGGGGACCAATAAACCCGGACGGAGGTAGTAGGGAAGAAAACATGGCATGAAATAATTCACATTTATGTTGTCTAAGCAAACAGAATAGCAGGACATAATTTCACATATATGATGGCTAATTAAACAGGATAGCATGACACAATTTCACATGTATGATGGCTAACTAAAGATGATAGAATGACTTACTTCAAAATATGATGACTATGTAAACATGATGACATGATATAACTATATGATGTGTCTATTAAAGTGGTTGGCATGCCATAAATCACAAACATGCCGTCGATGGAAACATGATGGCATGATATAATTCACGGATAGAATGACATAATTTAAAATATGATGACTATGTAAACATGATGAGATGATATAACTACATTATGTCTTTAGAAAATGGGTTGGCATGCCATAATTTAGATACATGCTGTCTATGTAAACATCATGGCATGACGTAATTCAAATATATGATTTATATACTAAGGAAGTGAGCAGAGGGCAATCGCATATATGATGTGTCAACTAAGGAGATGGCATTCAATATTGTGTATGTGATGTAAAAACTAAGCATTGCAATACAACATATGGATTATATGAGTAATATAACCCTGCCAAGTTTGAGCATACACCTCAGGGGGATAATAGGACTGGTCATCTGCCTCTGAATCCTCCTCTGAAGAGCTATCTGTAACCAGCAAGATATCTGCTTCAGGAGGTAGCATTGTCTGCTCTGAAGACCTTGTTTTCACTCCAGATTTCTCCATCACCAATTCAAATGGCTGATGCACAGGAAGAGCAGTTGAATATACAAACATTGTCGACAAAAGCAATGAGAAATACAAAAAAAGGACGGCATGATATAATTCACATATATGACGCTTGCCTAAACAGCATGGCATTGCATAATTCACATACATAATGCCTTGCAACAAGATAACATTGCATAATTCACATATATAATGTCTTGCAACAAGATGACATTGCATAATTCACATATATGGTAATTAGACACTAAATAGGTGGCATTCACACAAAGCATGTCTAAACTAAGCAAATGACATAGCAATGCAAGATACCATACGCACGATATGAGCAACATAACCCTGCCAAGTTAGGGCATGCACCTCGGGGGGGGGGGGGGGAATATGACTGGTCATCTGTCTCTGAATCCTCCTCTGAGGAGCTATCGGTAACCAGCAAGACATGCGCTTCGTCAGATAGCATTGTTTGCTCTGAAGACCTTGTTTCCACTCCAGATTTTTCCATGACCGTGCCGAATGGATGATGCACAGGAAGAGTAATTGAATGTACTAAAATGTTGACAAATTTAACACGTAATAAAAAAATGATGGCATGATATAATTCACATATAAGATGACTGGCTAACCAGGGTGGCATTGCAAAATTCACATATATGATGCCTGGCTAGACAAGATGGCATTGCATGATTCACATATACGATAAAGAAACTAAAATGATGGCATTGACACAAAGCATGTCTAAACTAAGCAGACGACATCTTTAATGTATACAGTAAGCAATGCAAGGCACCATATGCATGATATTACCAACATCAGCATGCCAAGTTAGAGCGAAGACCTCATGGGGTAAATAGGAGTGGTCTTCTCCTTCTGAATCCCCCTCAGAACAGTTATCTTCCTCTTGATTACGATCCGAAATGGGTGGAGGGGGGACTGCCTTTGTGCCCACCATGGAACAATGTCTGCATGAAATTTTATTGCCATGCAAGGCTCGTCTCTTTTGCTCTACATGATCAGTTCCATTGTGTACAATAACTGGCATGCATAGGAATAAAACATAGTGAGATTATGTAAGGAGTGCATGCACAAATCCAGAGTGATGGTAGCAAACTGTGGATAGACCCAAAACCAATGATAGCAGACAGATAATAGCTTTAGTCAAAAAATACAGATAATGGCTCCTTTAATGTTTGTTTGCACCCAACATGAAACTCATAGTAGACACTGGAGATTAACCAGATAGTAGACATATAGTACTGATTGCTGCCCCAATATGTACCCCACAACCATATAAAAACTCAAGTTTCAGCATTAGTTTGGACCTGACTCGGAGTCTAATAGGTGAACACGACGATAATGTAGCATGTCATCATATTAAGCGACGCATAACATAAACAGACACGAAAGAGTGCGACCTCTCTTGCGGACCCGTGTAGTCCTCAAGGTCATCTTCTCAATTGATGATGGTAATGCAGTTGTCGTGGCTGCCGGCGGCGGGGAAGAAGATCTGAGGCGGCGAAAGACAGTCTGGAGAGCGGATCCCTACTGCGGTGAACCCTTCTGTCGTTGGAGCAGCTGAGCTGGGGTGGAACACAGTGCTGCAGGAGCAGGACAAACCACACAAGGTTTTCTTTGACACATATCTATAACAGAAGTAATTGAGTAAGGGCTTGTTTGAATTTGAGGATTCTAACAATGCAGGGATAGGAAATAGACAGGAATAGGATAGGAATGCACGTGCAAATAGAGAATTTAAAACACAGGATTTCTGCCAATCTGGGTGTTTGATTCACAACAATTGGAAGATCACAGGATGCAAAAAAGCATGGTGAGATTAAGTCAAACCACAAGAAAATGTACGGTTATAATGCTATTATGCTACTATCTCTTAGTCTTGTGCTTGATGAATAGGAATATGAAAAGGAGGAGAAGTGGAAAGTATAATTCCTACGGTTTTTCTTTCAAGGAGACACTAAAGGAACAAATCCTACTTTTTTCCTTTGCTCCATTCCTTTGCACCAAATTCATGAAAAGTAGTACCATAGGAAACTTTTCAATTCCTATGTTTTTCATTCACTTTTCCTTTCAAGCACCGGCGATTCTAGTAGGTAGGCTTGAGCAAGGAAAATCCTACACTAAAAAAAATGTTTTTGTGCTACTTCTATTACTTTGGACCCAGGCCACTGCCATACTAGCTTAACTCCCAGGCCCATCGACAAATGCACAGCTCAAACACGCAGAGATAAATAATGATGGCGTTCAAGAGAGTCCATCACGGATAGCTAAGTTGCCTGGTACCTCACTGCTTGTCATATAGTAGGATAAAATAATCGTATTTCCCGTTACTACGAGTGCTCAGTGGACAATATATATAACATGTAGAGTAAAAAAGAGATGCAACAAGTGTACAACCTCTTTGGCGAAGCCATGTCGATCTCAGCGTGATTGGGTTGGCCGATGAGATGCTCCGGCTGACTTTGCTGTCGGAGGAGGGGAAGAAGATCTTAGGCGTCTGGAGATGGAGCCCGAGGTACTGCTCCACTGTGATGGAGGGTTTCGTCGTTGGAGCAGCTCCGGTGAGTTGTACGACGCCGAGGCTGAAGTAGGACAAGAGAGAGAATGAACAACATTAACCTGAGTGGAATTCTAATAGCATCTCCAATACATGACGTAAAATACATAACCACAAAGTGCTAGATGCATAATACATCAGCCGCTCATCTCTGAACTTACCTGTCAAAACTGAACTTAACTGTCGAAACTGAACTTAACTGTCGAAACTGAATTTTGCTGTCAAAACTGAATGCTGTCGAAACTGAACGCACTAGCAAGGTGAGGCTACACGTCGGTCGACTGACTTTTTCATCTCTGATCAGTCAATTTTGCAGCCGTTGGATACGAAATCAAGGGCCTGCAGTTCATCTTCAACCTCCACCCCCCTGAGCCGCCAGCCACCACCGGCCAAATAGCAGCCCCCCGCCGCCCGCGGCCGGCGGTGCGCCGCCCCGCCCGCCCCGAAAACACTCCCCACCACCGATCCGCCGCCGCCCCGACCATCCCTCTAGGCCCCCCATGCCGAGCTTTTTCTCCGGTGATCCCCACGCCACCGCCCCGCCAAAGCCCCGCCAACACCGGCGACCACCGCCCCCATCCCGAACCCTAAGATAGATAGTGGGGTACCTCTTCGGCGAGCCCCCTCCCTGCTGCGGCTGGTTCTTCCTTCACCCAGGCAAGCCCACCCCTTGAAAATCGAATAACCCAAAAGTCGATTCAGTCTATTGCAGTGTAGCCAAATCGGAGCAGCATCGCAAGCAAGAGCAAGAGCGAGAGCAGCAAGGCGAGCAAGAGCAATAGCAAGAGCAGACCTGGCAGGGGACCGAGAGCAAGAGCAGAGCAGCAGCGCGAGCAAGAGCTAAAGCAGAAGCAGCTCCTACTGATGTGGACGTCGCCGCCGAGGGAGCGACGCCATGGAGGAAGTGGCCGGCGATGCCGCCGTGGATGGAGCCGCGCTGTGTCGGCTCGGGACCGAGCGCCGACAGCATCGTGGGATCGAATCAAGAAGAAAATGCGGCGATTAGTGTACAACCTCTTTGGTGGCGTCGATTAGGCCGCAGCTTCATCCGAGGAAACGGTGATGATGATGCTCTTCCGGTGGTGCAGGTGAAGACGGTGGTGTGGGAATGGAGGTGGCGCAAAAGACAAGGGGAACGTCGGGGCAGCTCCTTGGAGGTGGAGGACGGGGTGGCTGAACCGGCGGGACGATAAGATCGACGACGGATCCTCATCCGGTACGGTGGATGAGGGACGTCGAGGTGTTGCTGTGGACGACGTCGTCGGGGAAGAGGCTCCGGTTGGGTGGCGGACGGAGCAGGGTGTGGGGTTTCGTCGCGGGTTTTCGTGGCCTCGGTGTACGAATGGGTGGGCGGATGGGATGGCAGTGGGGAACCATGGCTTAGAGACGCGCTTGTCCGAAATGTGGGGTAAGTTACGAAAGTACCCCCCACCGATTTGAGGCGGTTCTTTTGGTTCAGGGGTACCACGGGCATTTCGCGTGTCGGGATTTCATAGGAGGTGGGAGTTTTCGCGCGCGTTGTAGTTTCGGAATAGCAAGGTGCGGGTTGAGATGGAGGGAGTTGTCGGAGCACAATGAGACAAAGATATATCTTAAATATTTCGGGCTAACAAGGTGCGGGTTGAAGAGGCAGGAGTTTCGCAGCACGATAGACAGAGACGCTAGCTTTAATTTTCGGCATAACAAGGCGCGGCTTGAAATTTCAGAAGAACAAGCTTAACGTGCACCCAAAAAAAAGACAATTTGCACCTCAACACGCACAACACACACACAAACACCATTTAGACTAGAGTATGGTACACGTGCATTGCACGCATGAGATTTGGCAACCAAATTATAAATAAATACCACACTATAGCATGCAAGCTTTGAGCCATATATGCATGATGTAGATGTTCGTTTAATTCTTATAGTTCATTTCATTCAAAATCATCTAGTTCTTTTAAGAAAGCTAATCTATTTTAAGATTCATTGAATTGTGCGTTGTAAGACATAAAGTAAAAACAAATAATGGCAAATCATGCAGAAAAACATTTGGGCAATTCTGATACGGAAGATTCTAGAACAAATAAGAAGTGCTTGTGTTTTGATGTTTGTGCATTATGCTTAAGTTCAACCATGGAGTCTTCTAGATTATACATGTGGCGAAATCTGGTGGAATCTAGATGATATTCAACGACCAATAGTGCTCAAATTTGCCATCTTTGGACCATCGGATTCGCCTCATCCAACGACCATCTTTCAAAGTTAAAGTTACCCGCACACAATATAAAAAAATATATAATATAATATATATATATAGGGGTATAGATATAGATATGTGATGCGAAAGCCGCCCATCATCTCCAATTAGAATAGTGTGTCCATGCACGGATGCGACGTGGTCAAATGATGTCTGCCATCGGTATCTCAAATTCAAATTAGTCTGACCTTGTTCAATGTGTATACATTACAACATGCTCGTTTCCAAACCACACCGCGCAGATCTCCATTATATTCATACATGCATGGGTTTCAAACATCAGGATCTCTTATTCAAATATTTGAATTCAACTTTACATTGATTATGACCTCACCTATTCTTTTACACCCACACAGTAGTCTTCTCTTTATAATTGTACCACTAACTTTCTTTCGTGCATGCATGCACACACACTACCAGTCGGCATTATCCATCGTACGCATGCAATCTTTTTCTTCAGGTCGGTCTCCCATGAAGGCACACACCCACACACATCCCCCTTGTCGGTGTCAAAACCGGCGGATCTCGGGTAGGGGGTCCCGAACTGTGTGTCTAGGCGGATGGTAACAGGAGACAAGGGACACGATGTTTTTACCCAGGTTCGGGCCCTCTCGATGGAGGTAAAACCCTACTCCTGCTTGATTAACATTGATGATATGGGTAGTACAAGAGTGGATCTACCACGAGATCAAGGAGGCTAAACCCTAGAAGCTAGCCTATGGTATGATTGTTGTTGTGATTGTTCGTCCTATGGACTAAAACCCTCCGGTTTATATAGACACCGGAGAGGGCTAGGGTTACACAGAGTCGGTTACAATGGTAGGAGATCTACATATCCGTATTGCCAAGCTTGCCTTCCACGCCAAGGAAAGTCCCATCCGGACACGGGACGAAGTCTTCAATCTTGTATCTTCATAATCTTGGAGTCCGGCCGATGATGATAGTCCGGCTATCCGGACACCCCCTAGTCCAGGATTCCCTCAGTAGCCCCTGAACCAGGCTTCAATGACGACGAGTCCGACATGCATATTGTCTTCGGCATTGCAAGGCGGGTTCCTCCTCCGAATAATTCATAGAAGATTGTGAACACCAGGATAGTGTCCGGGTCTGTAAAATAAATTCCACATACCACCGTAGAGAGAATAATATTTACACAAGTTCGATCTGCTGACGTATTTTGTGGCGTGACGTCACACCACTACCAAGCCTTTACTTGAATCGTTTTTATTATACCACCTGAGCGCGTTTAGCGAAGCGGTTTCCTTGGCACGTCTTGTCGAAGCAGAGATCGTGTTCCCCTTATTCTGGGATTCCCATCAATACGGACGTGGGTAAGCCAACCACGCCATTGATTGTGGCGCTTGGGAGATAAGCGAGTTTTACCAGGCCGGTGGGGACGCATAGTCTTCGTCCGCCCATATATAAGGGGATAAGGATCCACCTTTTTTACCTACGCCTTCTTCCTCCCTTGCTTATCCATCTCCGCGCACTCGAGCTCCAGCGCCCTAAGTCCGCACATCTCGCCTCAACCTTCTCCAGCCATGTCCGGAGCGGGAGGCAAGTGGATGGCCTCCTCCGTTATGGAGGGGCACATCGAGAAGCTGCGTGGCACCGGATACCTGTCCAGCGACATCATGCACCGGCTGCCCGACGAGGGGCAGCTCATCCCCACCCCCAGGCCCCATGAGAGGGTCGTATTTCTTCCCCACTTCCTCCGCGGACTGGGCTTCCCACTTCACCCCTTCGTACGGGGGCTCATGTACTACTATGGCCTGGACTTCCACGATCTGGTGCCAAACTTCATCCTCAACATCTCGGCGTTTATCGTCGTGTGCGAGGCCTTCCTCTGCATCCAGCCCCACTTCGGCTTGTGGCTAAAGACCTTCAATGTCAAGCCGAAGGTGGTGAAGGGCGTCCAAGCGGAGTGCGGAGGCCCCATGGTGGGCAAAATGCCCAACGTCACTTGGCTTGAGGGTGCCTTCGTGGAATCCATCAAAGGGTGGCAATCGGGGTGGTTCTACATCACCGAGCCGCGTGACCCTAAATGGGCAGCGACCCCCGAATTCAGATCTGGTATCCCCATGCAGCTCACCTCCTAGAAAGAGAAGGGCTTGCTATGGGGTAGTTCGGAGGAGCTGACCGGACTCCAGTCCTCTCTCCAGACCCTGGTGAACAAGAAGCTTAAGCTTGTCAACGTGATCTAGGTCATGCTCGTCCGCCGGATTCTCCCCTGCCAGCAACGGGCCTTCAATTTGTGGGAGTTTGATCCGGCACAGCACCGGACCTTGAGCGGGCTCTTTGACACGACGTACGAAGCTGCCTGGAGGGTGCTGTTCAAGGGCGGAGAAGCCCCCACATCCGCAACTGAAGATCGCGGATTCAGCACGCAGCGCCCGGCCGGCGAGGTAAGCTATGTTATCCTTTATGGGACACTCATTTCTTTCATAGTTTGACTCTATGTGGGATCTAAACTCCCAATGCCTTTAACAGGACTGGCAGAAGACGTCCGGATAGGTTAACTGTCCGGCTCCCCTTCCAGAAGACCCAGCAGACACCCGTTTGACGGGGCTGCTGGTCCCGGCACTTTACGTGGTGCCGGAGAAGAAGGCCAAGAAGAAGGCCACGGGAACCCAAAGGAGTTCCCGGCGTCAGGTGGTATCGGACTCATCGTCCGATGACTCCGAGGCGGACTCCTCCCCTGAGGACGAGGAGGAGAAGAAAGAAGACTCCCCCCAAGTGGGGGGAGAGA
This sequence comes from Triticum aestivum, assembly GCF_018294505.1. Lineage (NCBI taxonomy): Eukaryota > Viridiplantae > Streptophyta > Magnoliopsida > Poales > Poaceae > Triticum > Triticum aestivum. The sequence continues at coordinate 294,720,394 of NC_057795.1, read as the reverse complement.
AGAAGAGGAAGGCCTCCCCAGCGGGGGAGGCCGAAGGGTCCAAGAAGGGAAGGACCCTTCCCCCGGACTGTCCTGCCAACATTGGCGATGGCGACGAGGAGTGGCCCTCAAGGGCCAAGCCCCTGGCAAGATCGTAAGTATCCGGACTCCTTAGATAGTTTATAATTTTCACTTTGCCACACGGTGTCTTTCTAATGCCGCATACAACCTGTAGTCCGGCCAAGGACGATCTTCCCGCTTCGTCCAGCGGGTCCTTAGACACGTCGGATATGGATTCCCTTCCGACTGCCTCAACTCCCCGTGACGCTGACGACGCCGAGGTGGGATCCTGAGAAGGGACCCGCCAGGAGGAGGAGGCCCCGGAGGTGCCGCAAGGCAACCTCCCGGACTCTGCACCGGACTCCGCACCGGAACCTGCAGTGGTTCGGGAGTTCGGCGAGCGGCTCCTTCGTAAGAAGGGCAAGACTGTGACGCCGGCGGCCTCTATCCAACCAGAGGCGCTGGATAACTTGCTGGAGGCGCTCAACGGCGCTTCCATTGAAGAAGAACACCGCACTATCATGAGTGCAGTGATTCATAAGGTTCAGCTCGCCAAGAGCGGGTTGACCGAAGCCTGCAGCAGCCTTCTGACAGGCTTTGAGGTAAGAATTTTAAGATATGTAATATAATACCGCATAGACAGTAGCCCCTGATGCTCGGTTCGGTGTTCGGATAGAAAAGCCGGACTGAGGATCTAAAAAGATATACGCAGGAGTTCTAAAAAATATGTCAATATGGGATTGCAGGCTGCGCTGCTGACCTCTGCCGCACTGACTGCGGAGGTCGATGCTTTGAAGCAGAACCTCGAGCGGTCCGAGAGCGAGCTTGGCCGTGCCAAGAAGCAGCTCGAGGACAAGGAAGGTGAGTAACACCGTATTAAATTTGTACCTTACAGAAAAGGATTTGGTTGCAAGAGAAATAACAAGGATAACATGGGTACTACAGGGGCCACGAACGAGGTGGCGACCCTGAAGGAGGCGGTGTCTGCGGCCGAACGCAATGCGGCTGCAGAGCGAGCCGAGCGGGAGAGGCAGGAGGCGCGGGTGGCAGAGGTGCAGCAAGAGCTCCAGGCTCTCATGGAAAAACATGAGGGTTTGGAGCGCGACTCAAAGACTCGAGAGTCCGAGCTTGCATCGGCTCTTGAGAGCGCCAAAGCCGCTAAGGCCGAAGCCCACAAGGCCCTCCAGGAGATCGAGGATTTGAAGAAAATAGCAGCGGGTAAGGCATTTTTCATGCAAAGCAAGCATGTGAATGTGAATTACCTATTAATTACCCGAATTCGGAGCTCTCCAGGAGCGTTCGTGGATCTGCCCCGCAGCGTGTCAGATGCTGCCGCTTTCTACCGGGCCAAGGAGGGGAGCTCGATGGAGAAGGTCTTTTGGTCTCAGTATGCTGAGGCCGGACATCCGGTGCCCCTTAGCGACCAGGTGAAGCAGCTGGTCGAGCTCCAGAAGGTAGCCGAACAGGCCATGAAGGGCCTCATAGTTCGGCTGTGGCCCAAGGAGGCCATGCCTGGGAGCTACTTCGGCCTGGTACGGTGGCTGGTGGACGCGTGTCCCTGGGTTGAGGTCGCCAAGCACTCCGCCTGCATTGAAGGTGCCCGTCGGGCCCTTGCCTGTGCAAAGGTGCACTGGGGCAGGATGGATGATGAGAAGCTGCTGACGGACGCGCCGCCGGCGGGCAAGGAGTATCGTACGCCCAAAATGTATTATAAGAGTGTCCTGAAGGGTGCCCGCATGATTGCGGGTGAGTGCTCCAAAGATGTAATATTTGAGTAGACTCGCATTTTGTTATCCTGTGCGCTGAAAACCTTGTTCATATGTGCTAAGCAACGCTTGTTAATTTAAAATATTACCTTCTGTGCGGCCGTTTATCAAATCTGAGAGATGGCAAGTCGTCGGCTTCAGCCCCCATGCCACTAGTGCTGGGGTGTTCGAGATAAACTTGAGCACTCTTGTTCCCATGTTTGGGTCCATCTAGGGAGGCGCTCAACACAACGAACGAGGCAACCGGACTTATAATGCTTGAACACTCTCACTTAGCCATAGAATTCTATAATTTTAAATTTCGGCGAAGCCCCTAGTGTTCGGAAGACCGAGTTCGGGGCGCTATCCACGCCTGGGCCGGACGAAGCCGGTTCCTCGCTCTAAGCGGCATAAGTCTTTAGGGACTCGAAAAAACCTCTCGAACAGCGACCAGCTCTCGCCTTATCATGATGGTCAGTTTTAGCTTTCTCCACTGAGGCACTCGCCCAGCTCAACCGGGGCGCAATCGCAGTGGTTCTCCCAGTGCTACCTTAGCCGATACAACGGAACGTAAGGTACCAAAACATGGGAGCCGGGCAAACCCAACTATTGACCCAAGACATGATTCGGAGCCGATGCATATAATGCTATAAGTTCGGGGTGCCGCACTTGTGAAAGTGTTCGGACTTATCACACCATAATGTGGGGAACTTAAGCCCCTAGCGTATTTAGCCGTACCGAAGTGTACGGATGCAACATGTCATAAACGGACATATATAAGAAAGAAATGCAATTATAAGCAAAGAGCGATGCATTGTTTATTCCAGAAATACTGCCATGAATGCAGAACGATACAAATAGTGTGGTAAGCAAGGGATTGGACTATTAAACATGTCCCCCTCCAGGGGTAGGCTGCGGAATGGTGTATTAAACAAATTTAATGCTCGTAATGGAGACCACCTGAGTGTTCGTCGTAGCCTTTCTCCTTCCCTGGCTGTTGCATCGTGAGTTCGGCAGGTCTACTACCGGATAGGGCCTCTGGTGAACGGAGTCCTGTGGGTAAGAAAAAAGAAAAAAAGAAAAAGAGCGACACACTTGGGAGCCCCTGGTGTGGTTGAGCCGCACTCTGGGCCTGTCGTGGTCGTGCCCCTCCCCCTATGCCCATGGTATCTCCAGAGCGTAATGATGTACGCGAAGGACTAGTCTTGCAATTATGCAAGGGCTGGGGTTGGGGCCGCATTGCTACGCGTGCTCGGAACATGCTAGGTGGTCTTGTTGTAGATTACTCCGGGCGCGTTTGGCCGTGTCCGGTCACTTAACGGCCGGACTCGAAAATTGCCTTAAGAGGCTGCTCTGTACTTCTGCCGCGAGAGCCGCTGTGTGTTCCTCCGTTCGGAGGGAGCGTTCAGTGTTTCCGTTGACCGCGATGACTCCTCGAGGGCCTGGCATCTTGAGCTTGAGGTATGCGTAGTGCGGCACCGCGTTGAACTTTGTAAACGCGGTTCGTCCGAGCAGAGCATGATAGCCGCTGCGGAACGGGACTATATCGAAGATTGACTCCTCGCTTCGGAAGTTATCCGGGGATCCGAAGACCACTTCCAGTGTAACCGAGCCTGTACAATTGGCCTCTACACCTAGTATGATGCCTTTGAAGGTCGTCTTTGTGGGTTTAATCCTTGAGGGGTCTATGCCCATCTTGCGCACTGTATCCTGATAAAGCAGGTTCAGGCTGCTGCCGCCATCCATCAGGACTCTAGTGAGGTGAAATCCATCGACGATTGGGTCTAAAACCAATGCGGCAAATCCGCCATGGCGGATACTGGTGGGGTGATCCCTTCGATCAAAAGTGATCGGGCAGGAGGACCATGGGTTGAACTTTGGGGCGACTGGCTCCATCGCATATACGTCCTTGAGTGCGCGCTTCCGTTCCCTCTTGGGTATGTGAGTTGCATATATCATGTTCACCGTCCGCACTTGTGGGGGGAAACCTTTCTGTCCTCTATTGTTCGGTGGCCGGGTCTCTTCCTCGTCATCATTATGCAGCCCCTTGTCATTGTTTTCGGCAATTAACTTGCCTGCCTGCTTAAATACCCAACAATCCCTATTGGTGTGATTAGCTGGCTTTTCGGGGGTGCCATGTATCTGGCAAGAGCGATCGAGTATTCGGTCCAAATTGGACGGGCCCGGAGTAGTTCTTTTGAATGGCTTTTTCGCTGACCGGGTTTAGAGCCTCTGAATCCGGCGTTGACTGCCATATCCTCAGTGTTATCACCATTAACGTGGCATTTTTTTTGTTTCGATGCGACCTGCCATTGCGGTCCTTGGTATCCGGACTGCCAAAATTTTTGCTGAAGTTGTTACTGCGGGCTAGCCAGCTGTCCTCTCCCGCGCAGAAGCGGGTCATGAGTGATGTGAGGGCTGCCATGGATTTCGGCTTTTCCTGTCCTAGGTGCCGGGCCAGCCACTCGTCGCGGATGTTATGTTTGAAGGCTGCGAGGGCCTCTGCATCCGGACAATCGATGATTTGGTTTTTCTTTGTTAAGAACCGTGTCCAGAACTGTCTGGCCGATTCGTCTGGCTGCTGAATTATGTGGCTTAGGTCATCGGCGTTTGGTGGTCGCACATATGTGCCCTGGAAGTTGTCAAGGAATGCGGCTTCTAGGTCTTCCCAACACCCAATTGATTCTGCTGGCAAGCTATTAAGCCAATGCCGAGCTGGTCCTTTAAGCTTGAGTGGGAGATATTTGATGGCGTTAAGATCGTCACCGTGGGCCATGTGGATATGAAGGAGATAGTCTTCGATCCAAACCGTGGGGTCTGTTGTGCCATCGTAGGATTCAATGTTCACGGGTTTAAACCCTTCGGGGATTTGATGCTCCATTACTTCATCTGTGAAGCATAGTAGGTGTGCGGCGCCTCTATATTGGGCTATATCACGACGTAGCTCAAACGAGCTTTGTCTACTGTGTTCGGCCCGGCCGGACTTGCTCTTTCCGGCGCGACGGTTGTCGTCGCATGCCATGGGGCGCCCACGCGATCTGTAGATGGATCTTGATTGTCTCGCCTTATCCTCCAATACATCTCGCAAGTCCGGAGTGTTCCCCTGTGGCCTTGTGCTTTTCGAGCGATGCCGGGGTACGGTTCTGATGGAGGGCCTAAAGGCCTCTCTGTCGCAGCCACGAGGTGGTCGGTCAGCCGTATTGTGCTCTGGTGATGCAGGTTTATATGCCTCCTCCTCTAATCGGGGGATCAACTTGCGTTTGGGGTAGCTTTTGGAGGGGCGTTCGAGTTCATACTCTTCGGCCGCAAGGAATTCAGTCCATCTGTCGGCTAGCAGGTCTTGATCAGCTCTAAGTTGTTGCTGCTTTTTCTTTAGGCTGTTCGCCGTGGCCATAAGCCTGCGTTTGAAACGCTCTTGTTCGACGGGATCCTCGGGCACGACGAATTCGTTGTCGTCGAGGCTTGCCTCGTCTCCGGAGGGAGGAATGTAATTATCATCCTCTACCTCTTCGTCTGCCGCTCTCTCATGAGGGTTGGCTTCTCCGTCCTCCTGTGCTAAATCTTGCTGGAGGGGGTTGTCTTCGGCACTCTCTGGGGTGTTATTATCCCCGGTGCCGGAATCTCCATTCTTGTTGTGGCGGGATTTAGAGCGGCGCCGCTGACGCCGGTGCTTGGGCTGTTTCTTGGAGGAATCTGCCTCCGCTGCTTCTTCGCCATTCCCATCGTTTGGGATGTCCACCATGTATATGTTGTATGACGAGGTGGTCTTCCATTGCCCCGTAGGCGCTGGTTCTTGGTCGTCTCCGGCATCGTTGTCCATACCGTCGATGTCTTCGGAGTCGTAGTCTAGCATGTCGGTTAGATTGTCGACAGTGGCTACAAAGTGGGTGGTGGGTGGGCTTTGAATTTCTTCGTCGTCCGCATCCCAACCATCCTGACCGCAATTCGGCCAGGGCTCTCCTGATAGCGAGAGATACTTTAGCGAATTCAGGATGTCACCAAAAGGTGAGTGTTGAAAGATGTCCGCGGCGGTGAACTCCATGATCGGCGCCCAATCGGATTCGATTGGAGGGGGCGCAGGAGGTTCGGAGTCCGGCACCTCAGAGTCACGAGCGTCGCAAGGGACAAGGTCAGTATTCGGCTCCATCACCGTGGAGGTTGCAGCCCCCGAGGCGGTGTCTAGCCACCCGTCCTCGATCTGCGTGGTCGGCTCCGAATTAAGGATCGGAGCGGACTCATGTGCGGCTCCAGGGTACTGTCCGGCAGCAGAGCTAGATCATGCCCATCGAGACAGTGCGGCACGCTCGGCTGTGGCTCGAATCCATCGAAGATCAAGTCTCCGCGGATGTCAGCCGTGAAGTTTAGGCTTCCAAATCTGACCTGATGGCTAGGGGCGTAGATTTCGATCTGCTCTAGATGGCCAAGCGAATTGGCCCATAGTGCAAAGCCGCCGAACATGAAGATCTGTCCGGGGAGAAAAGTCTCACCTTGGACTGCGTCGTTGTTGATGATCGAAGGAGCCATCAAGCCTATCGGTGACGACACAGAGGAAGTCTCAATGAAAGCACCAATGTCGGTGTCAAAACCGGCGGATCTCGGGTAGGGGGTCCCGAACTATGCATCTAGGCGGATGGTAACAGGAGACAAGGGACACGATGTTTTTACCCAGGTTCGGGCCCTCTCGATGGAGGTAAAACCCTACTCCTGCTTGATTAATATTGATGATATGGGTAGTACAAGAGTGGATCTACCATGAGATCAAGGAGGCTAAACCCTAGAAGCTAGCCTATGGTATGATTGTTGTTGTGATTGTTCGTCCTACGGACTAAAACCCTCCGGTTTATATAGACACCAGAGAGGGCTAGGGTTACACAGAGTCGGTTACAATGGTAGGAGATCTACATATTCGTATTGCCAAGCTTGCCTTCCACACCAAGGAAAGTCCCATCCGGACACGGGATGAAGTCTTCAATCTTGTATCTTCATAGTCTTGGAGTCCGGCCGATGATGATAGTCCGGCTATCCGGACACCCCCTTGTCCAGGACTCCCTCACCCCTCTCCATCATATCGGGCATTCTTTATCTCTCACACGTGCATGCGCAACGATCGATGTTCCTCTATGTATGATTGTATATAGCTAGGTCTTTCATAGTTTTCCACACAAACCGATCAATCGTTATATCCAGTGAGGTCTCACCCTCTTTCCCACGTCCACATCGATCAATCTATACCTCTCTATATAGGATTAACATATATAGCTAATACACCCACATTAATTATATATCTAATGTCCCCCTCTCATCATCCATGCCTTCCGCTTCATCTCTCAGACGCGTGCACAATGGAGAAGACATGGGGCAGTAAGGGCCCTGCCCCCCTAACATCACTATATATCGAGGCTAATATGAATGTGATCATTAGACAATTGCTGCTAAAAAGGTTTAATTTCATGAATTGACCCTCCTCGTAAAGGATTAGCAATGCTTGGCCCCCTAGCTCATTTATTTTTCATGGCTCTGCCACTGCGTGCAACAGCGCACGTGTTTGCCCCCTCTCTCTAAATATCGATCTCGCACTTGTGCATTCCTTCATAGTATCCCTCCACTCGGCCCCTCGCACCATCTTCTAGCCCCCACCGGATGTTGCCACATGTACAATCTAGCAGACTCCATGGTTGAACTTAAGCATAATGCACAAACCTCAAAACAACAGTGGTTCTCTTTTGTTCTAGAATCTTCCGTATCATAACTGCCCAAACTTTTTTTCTAGTTGAATTGCCATTATTTGTTTTTACTTTATGCTTTACAACACACAATTCCATGAATTATAAAATAGATTAAGGGCTTCTTTGATTCAAAGGATTCTCAAAGGAATTTTGGAGGATTCTAATCATTAGGAATTTTTCCTATCTTGGTTGTTTGATTCGTAGGATTGTAAACCATAGGAATTTTTCCATATGATTCATTTGCACTAGATTTCATAGGAAACATCCCATCCACTCAAACCTCTTTGAAAGAATTCTGCTTTTTTTCCATGCACAATCAAACACTCTTACAATCCTGCAGGATTCAAGACGACATTCCACTATAATCCCATGTTTTTCCTATTCCTGCGTTCTTAGCTTTTTTATAGAAACTAAGAGGGTGCTTGGATCCAAGGGACTTATTTTAGTCTGGCTAAAAATAGTCTGTTTAAGAGACTAAAGTTCCAAGCACCCCTGACTAAAGAGGGGCTAAAACTAGTCTTAAGACTAAATTTTTTTAGTCAGGGGTACCCCTACTAAAATGTGGATTAGTCCTCTCTCTCCTCATTTAACTCCTCTCTTTTAACACGGGCGAGTTCTGTATTGGAGGTTTGGAGGATAATAAATGCTCATTAACTTGATTTTAGTCTCCTTAGTATTTGGATCCAAGCATGGATGAGGCTAGCATGTTTTAGTCTCACTACTTTTAGTCATGGGACTAAAACGTATCCAAGCACCTTCTAATTGATTTTGAATGAGATGAACTATAAGAATTAAACAAAGGGCTACATCAGGCATATATGACTCAGAGCTTACATGCTATAGTGTGGTATTTATTCATAATTTGGTTGCAAAATCTGATGCGTGTAATGCACGTGTACCTTACTAGTACTTTGAGTATGTGCAAAACACATAAATTAGAACACCAATGGCACTCTACACAGTGTCTCTCTTACAGTTCATGAAGCCACGTGGCACATGTGGAGGCGTTGTTGCGACCTCCTTGCGTGGATTGATCACAGTGACGTGGTGCTGGTTCCAGAAGAATGTACTCGTCCTCCCTGAGCCATACTGGCGGTACATGCACGAAGTGAAGATGTGCACGCACGCCTGATACGTCTCCAACGTATCTATAATTTTTGATTGCTCCATGCTACTTTATCTACTGTTTTGGACTATATTGGGCTTTATTTTCCACTTTTATATTATTTTTGGGACTAACCTATTAACCAGAGGCCCAGCCCAGAATTGTTGTTTTTTTGCCTATTTCAGTGTTTCGAAGAAACGGAATATCAAACGGAGTGCAAAAGGAATGAAACCTTCGGGAACGTGATTTTCTCACCGAACATGATCCAGGAGACTTGAACCCTACTCCAAGAAGTAACAGAGGCGGTCACGAGGGTGGGGGGCGCGCCCCTTCCTAGGGCGCGCCCCCTGCCTCGTGGCCCCCCTGTTGCTCCACCAACGTACTCCTTCCTCCTATATATACCTACGTATCCCCAAACGATCAGAACAGGAGCCAAAAACCTAATTCCACCGCCGCAACCTTCTGTATCCATGAGATCCCATCTTGGGGCCTGTTCTGGAGCTCCGCCAGAGGGGGCATCCACCATGGAGGGCTTCTACATCAACACCATAGCCCCTCCGATGAAGTGTGAGTAGTTTACTTCAGACCTTCGGGTCCATAGCTAGTAGCTAGATGGCTTCTTCTCTCTTTTTGGATCTCAATACAATGTTCTCCCCCTCTCTCGTGGAGATCTATTCGATGTAATCTTCTTTTTGCGGTGTGTTTGTTGAGACCGATGAATTGTGGGTTTATGATCCAGCTTATCTATGAATAATATTTGAATCTTCTCTGAATTCTTTTATGTATGATTGAGTTATCTTTGCAAGTCTCTTCGAATTATCCGTTTGGTTTGGCCAACTAGATTGGTAGTTCTTGCAATGGGAGAAGTGCTTAGCTTTGGGTTCAATCTTGCGGTGTCCTTTCCCAGTGACAGAAGGGGCAGCAAGGCACGTATTGTATTGTTGCCATCGAGGATAACAAGATGGGTTTTTTATCATATTGCATGAATTTATCCCTCTACATCATGTCATCTTGCTTAAGGCGTTACTCTGTTTTAACTTAATACTCTAGATGCATGCTGGATAGCGGTCGATGAGTGGAGTAATAGTAGTAGATGCAGAATCGTTTCGATCTACTTGTCTTGGACGTGATGCCTATATACATGATCATTACCTAGATATACTCATAACTATGCTCAATTCTGTCAATTGCTCAACAGTAATTTGTTCACCCACTGTAGAATATCTATGCTCTTGAGAGAAGCCACTAGTGAAACCTATGGCCCCCGGGTTTATTCTCATCATATCAATCTCCATTACTTTATTACTTGCTTTGTTTTTACTTTGCCTTTTACTTTTCACTTTGCATCTATATACCAAAAATACCAAAAATATTATTTATCATCTCTATCAGATCTTACTCTCGTAAGTGACCGTGAAGGGATTGACAACCCCTAATCGCATTGGTTGCGAGGAGCTATCGTTTTGTGTAGGTACGAGGGACTTGTGCATGGTCTCCTACTGGATTGATACCTTGGTTCTCAAAAACTGAGGGAAATACTTACGCTACTTTGCTGCATCATCCTCTCCTCTTCGGAGAAATCCAACGCAGTGCTCAAGAGGTAGCTAGAAGAATTTCTGGCGCCGTTGCCGGGGAGGCTCACGCAAGAGCAAGTCAACCATACCAAGTACCCATCACAATCCCTATCTCTCGCATTACATTATTTTCCATTTGCCTCTCGTTTTCCTCTCGCCCACTTCACCCTTGCCATTTTATTCGCCCTCTATTTTCCAATCTCCTCCTCTTTTTCCCGTTTGCCTTTTCCCGTTGCCTTTCTGTTTGCTTGTGTGTTGGATTACTTGTTGCCATGGCGCAAGATAATACCAAATTGTGTGACTTCTCGAATACCAATAATAATGATTTCCTTAGTACTCCGATTGCTCCTCTTAATAATGATGAGTCTTGTGAAATCAATACCGCTTTGCTGAATCTTGTTATGAAAGATCAATTCGCCGGCCTTCCTAGTGAAGATGCCGCTACTCATCTAAACAATTTTGTTGATTTGTGTGATATGCAAAAGAAGAAAGATACGGATAACAATATTGTCAAATTGAAGTTATTTCCGTTTTCACTTAGAGATCGTGCTAAAGTTTGGTTTTCGTCTTTGCCTAAAAATAGTATTGATTCTTGGAACAAGTGCAAAGATGCTTTTATCTCTAAGTATTTTCCTCCCGCTAAGATCATCACTCTTAGGAACGATATTATGAATTTTAAACAACTTGATCATGAGCATGTTGCCCAATCTTGGGAAAGAATGAAATTGATGCTTCGCAATTGCCCTACTCATGGTTTGAATTTATGGATGATCATACAAATTTTTTATGCCGGATTGAATTTTGCTTCTAGAAATCTTTTAGATTCGGCCGCGGGAGGCACGTTTATGGAAATTACGTTAGGAGATGCTACAAATTGCTTGATAATATTATGGCTAATTATTCTCAATGGCACACCGAAAGATCTTCTAGTAAAAAAGTGCATGCTATAGAAGAAATCAATGTTTTGAGTGAAAAGATGGATGAACTTATGAAGATGTTTGCTACTAAAAATACTTCTCTTGATCCCAATGATATGCCCTTGTCTACTTTGATTGAGAATAATAATGAATCTATGGATGTGAATTTTGTTGGTAGGAATAGTTTTGGAAACAACGCGTATAGAGGGAATTTTAATCCTAGGCCTTATCCTAGTAATCCTTCTAATAATTATGGAAATTCCTACAACAACTCTTATGGAAATTTTAATAAGATGCCCTCTGAATTTGAGAGTAGTGTTAAAGAGTTTATGAATTCACAAAAGAATTTTAATGCTTTGCTTGAAGAGAAATTGCTTAAAGTTGATGATTTGGCTAGGAACGTTGATAGAATTTCTCTTGAAATTGATTCTTTAAAGCTTAGATCTATTCCTCCTAAGCATGATATCAATGAGTCTCTCAAAGCCATGAGAATTTCCATTGATGAGTGCAAAGAAAGAACCGCTAGGATGCGTGCTTCCAAAGATGCCTTTATTAAAGCGTGTTCTTCCAATTCCTATGAAAATCAAGATGAAGATCTAAAAGTTATTGATGTGTCCCCCATTAAATCTTTGTTTTGCAATATGAATCTTGATGAAACTGAATATGATCTTCCTTTACCTAGAAGGCGTTCTAAGAATTCGGAGTTTCTAGATCTTGATGATGAAATTGATGAAAGTGGGATTGAAAGAAATAAAAACCTAGATGTTGCTAAACCCACTATTTTGGATCTCAAGGAATTTAATTATGAAAATTGCTTTAATTGATTGTATTTACTTGTTGCAATCCGTGCTAGATTCTCCTCATGCTTATAGTCAAAATAAGGCCTTTACCGAACACATTGTTGATGCCTTGATGCAATCTTATGAAGAAAAACTTGAGTTGAAAGTTTCTATCCCTAGAAAACTCTATGATGAGTGGGAACCTACTATTAAAATTAAAATTAAAGATTATGAGTTTTATGCTTTGTGTGATTTGGGTGCTAGTGTCTCTACTATTCCCAAAACTGTGTGATTTGCTAGATTTCTGTGACTTTGATGATTGCTCTCTAAACTTGCATCTTGCGGATTCCACTATTAAAAAGCCTATGGGAAGAAATAATGATATTCTTATTGTTGCAAATAGGAATTATGTGCCCTTAGATTTTACCGTTCTTGATATAGATTGCAATCCTTCATGTCCTATTATTCTTGGTAGACCTTTCCTTAGAACGATTGGTGCAATTATTGATATGAAGGAAGGGAATATTAGATTCCAATTTCCCTTAAAGAAGGGCATGGAACACTTCCCTAGAAAGAAAATAAAATTACCATATGAATCTATCATGAGAGCCACTTATGGATTGCCTAGCAAAGATGGCAATACCTAGATCTATCCTTGCTTTTATGCCTAGCTAGGGGCGTTAAACGATAGCGCTTGTTGGGAGGCAACCCAATTTTATTTTTGCTTTTTTGTTTTTGCTTCTGTTTAGGAATAAATAATCCATCTAGCCTCTATTTGGATGTGGTTTTATGTTTTAATTAGTGTTTGTGCCAAGTAGAACCTATAGGATAACCTACGATGATAGTTGATTTGATTCTGCGGAAAAACAGAAACTTTGCACGCACGAATATAATTTTGTTAAATCACAGGAACATGCTTTTGCGTTGATTCTTTTTGGTTCTGTTCATTAAACAAATTTTCCAGGAGTTCCTATTTTTGTAGGAGTTTTAGAGTTCCAGAAGTTTGCATTAGTTACAGATTGCTACAGACTGTTCTGTTTTTGACAGATTCTGTTTTGCGTGTGTTGTTTGCTTATTTTGATGACTCTATGGCTAGTAAAATAGTTTATAATCCATAGAGAAGTTGGAATACAGTAGGTTTAACAACAATATAAAAAAATGAGTTCATTACAGTACCTTAAAGTAGTCTTTTGTTTTCTTTCTCTAACGGAGCTCACGAGATTTCTATTGAGTTTTGTGTTGTGAAGTTTTCAAGTTTTGGGTGAATTCTTTTGATGGATTATGGAACAAGGAGTGGCAAGAGCCTAAGCTTGGGGATGCCCATGGCACCCCCAAGATAATACAAGGACACCAAAAAGTCAAAGCTTGGGGATGCCCCGGAAGGCATCCCCTCTTTCGTCTACTTCCATCGGTAATTTACTTGGAGCTATATTTTTATTCACCACATGATATGTGTTTTGCTTGGAGTGTCTTGTATTATTTGCGTCTTTGCTTGTTAGTTTACCACAATCATACTTGCTGTACACACCTTTTGAGAGAGCCATACATAAATTGGAATTTGCTAGAATACTGTATGTGCTTCACTTATATCTTTTGAGCTTGATAGTTTTGCTCATAGTGCTTCACTTATATCTTTTGAGCGTGATAATTTGTGCTCTAATACTTCACTTAGATCTTTTAGAGCACGGTGGTGGATTTGTTTTAAAGAAACTATTGATCTCTCATGCTTCACTTAGATTATTTTGAGAGTCGTTAATAGCATGGTAATTTGCTTAATATTAATATACTTGGTATTCAAGATATGTGAAACTTTCTTTTGAGTGAGTTGAATACTAAGATAAGTTTGATGCTTGATAATTGTTTTGATATATGGAGGTGATAATATCAAAGTCATGCTAGTTGAGTAATTGTGAGTTTGAGAAATGCTTGTGTTGAAGTTTGCAAGTCCCGTAGCATGCACGTATGGTTAAAGTTGTGTAACAAATTTAAAACATGAAGTGTACCTGGCTTGTGCATCCTTATGAGTGGCGGTCGGGGACGAGCGATGGTCTTTTCCTACCAATCTATCCCCCTATGAGCATGCACGTAGTACTTGATTTTTGATGACTTCTAAATTTTTGCAATAACTATATGAGTTCTTTTGACTAATGTTGAGTCCATGGATTATACGCACTCTCACCTTTCCGCCTTTGCTAGCCTCTTTGGTATCGTGCATTGCCCTTTCTCACCTTGAGAGTTGGTGCAAACTTCGCCGATGCATCCACACCCCGTGATACGATACGCTCTATCACACATAAACCTCCTTATATCTTCCTCAAAACAGCCACCATACCTACCTATCATGGCATTTCCATAGCCATTCCGGGATATATTGCCATGCAACTTCCTTCATCATCATCATGACATACATTACTTTTGTCATATTGCCATTGCATGATCATGTAGTTGACATCGTATTTGTGGCAAAGCCACCATGCATTATTTTTCATACATGTCACTCTTGATTCATTGCACCATCCCGGTACACCGCCGGAGGCATTCATATAGAGTCATATCTTGTTCTAAGTTTCGAGTTGTAATCCTTATGTTGTAATCAATAGAAGTGTGATGATCATCATTATTAGAGCATTGCCCAAACAAAAAAAGGCCAAAATAAAAAAAGAAAGGCCCAAAAAAAGAAAGTAAATAAAAAGGGTAATGCTACTATCTCTTTTTCCACACTTGTGCTTCAAAGTAGCACCTTGTTCTTCATGTAGTGAGTCTCATATATTGTGCTTCAAAGTAGCACCTTGTTCTTCATGTAGTGAGTCTCATAAGTTGTCTTTTTATACTAGTGGGAATTTTTCATTATAGAACTTGGCTTGTATATTCCTACGATGGGCTTCCTCAAATGCCCTAGGTCTTCATGAGCAAGCGAGTTGGATGCACACCCACTAGTTTTCTTTTGTTGAGCATTCATAGCTCTAGTGCATCCGTTGCATGGCAATCCCTACTACTCATGTTGACATCAATTAATGGGCATCTCCATAGCCCGTTGATTATCCTCGTCAATGTGAGACTTTCTCCTTTTTTGTCTTCTCCACACAATCCCCATCATCATATTATATTCCACCCATAGTGCTATATCCATGTGTCGGGGGTTGGGTGCGACATATGCCAAAGGATGGCTTATCATGGTGGGGGCGAGTAGAACGTCGCCGGTGCCTAGAAACGAGATAAGGTGTAGACATGCACGCCGGCGAATCTTACCCAGCTTCGGGGCTCTCCGGGGAGATAACACCCCTACTGCTGCTCTGCGGGGTCTCCGCATGATCACTCAAGTGGAAAGGCTACAATGGTGCTCCTAGAGCTGTTTCATGAGGCAGGAGAGAGCAAGGCTAGTTCTCTCCTCCCTGGGCTATCTGGTCTAACTCTATCAAGGTCCGAACCCTTTGCATGGGTGCCCCGAGGGTTTTATATAGGCCTACCCCCTGGGGGTACAATGGTAATCCGGCTGGGCGCGGGCCCCAGCCGTCTGTCTCTCAGGCTGCCGTCTTCCCCGCCGGCTTCGGGGGCCCGCCGACTGGTGGGTCCCGCGGTCAGGCTTGACACTGTGCGGTGTTCCTGATGACGCATGCTTGGTCATCGGGTCGTGGCAACAGTGCCGCCGTCTATCAGGCGATCACTGTCGCCATTCCCCATCTAATCTGGTTAATGGCTGGTGGGGCCCTGGAGGGGAGGCGGCCGACTCCGGGGAGGCCGACTCCCACAGGGCCGTCTTCGGGCGCTCTGGTCGCCTTTGGTCCCCCACTGACAGGCGGCCCCGCGGTCTTCGGGCCGTACATGCCGGCGTCGTGGGCATAGTGCATCGCGCACTGTGGCTGAGGTCAGGGCAGGCACGACGACAGTGCCGCGCCACGCCGGGGATCTTCCGGCGATACGGCTCACTGTAGCCATGCCAGTCCCTCATAGGCAGGGAGGGACGGCCACGTCGTGGCCGTACCCCGCATCGGGCTTCGTGAAGTGCCATGGGCCGACTCCCATAGTCGGCGTCCGTGGAGGTCGCTAGCTTGGAGTCGGCTTCTGGGACTCGGCTTTTCTGGAGATCGCCAGCTGGGACTCGGCCTCTCTGGAGGTTGCCAGCTGGGACTAGGCTTCTCTGGAGATCGCCAGCTGGGACTCGGCCTCTCTGGAGGTCGCCAGCTGGGACTCGGCTGAAGGGGTGTGGCCGACCCTGATGTCTTGAAAGATCCAGGGGCCCGGGTCAGCCTACCCGTGGCCCATTACTCCGACAGTAGTCCCCGAAGCTGGTGAAGCCCCGCGGACGTCGCCTCGTGGGGCTTCAATAGTTTCACACTTCCCCGTGCAGACTCTGAGACCCGGCCGTTGTCTTCATCTTGGCCGACTCACCGAAGTCGGACTCTGTTCATCGAGGGGCCGCCGCTTGTAAGTTGTTGCGGGAAATCGGGCAGCGTATCGGATACGCTTCCCTACCGTCATCGAGGCGGTCCTACCGCGTGGCGCCACGTGGAGAGGATAGTCTGCTCTCCCACGCGCGCGACGGGACGGGCCGTCAGGCGGGGCCCGCCACTACCGCGCCTCGGCATCCGAACGGATCCGCTGCGGTCGTGAACGGTTGGCTTCCCCACGTCGTTACTGTGCGCAGTAACTTCGTGGGGTAAATCGTGGGGTAAATCGTGGGGCGGTGTGGGCTTCGTGCGCAGTTAATCCCACGCCCGCCCCCTCGGCTCCTCAGCCCACAGGGCTATAAATAGGCAGGGGGGAGCGGGACGGCACCGCGCGCGCATCCTCTCCCCCACTCTCCTGCCTTCTCTTCTTCCTCTGTCGCGAGCAAGAGCACCTCACACCACGGTGATGAGCTCTTCCTCTGCCGCGGCCCCCGCCGCGCGCTCCGGCGTGTGGGACGGTTCGGATGTGGAGGCGGAACACATCGACTTCCTCCGCCGGACCCGCCGTCTTCCTAGTGCGGACCTCGTGCGCGCCCGCCCCGCGCCGGCGGGAGAGACCCGGCCCGCGCCGGAGGAGGGCGAGTGGGTCGTCTTCCGCTCGCACTTCATGCGCGGCCTGGGGCTGCCGGCGAGCTGGTTCTTCCACTCGTTCCTGGAGTTCCACAGCCTCCAACCGCACCACCTCACTCCAAATGCGGTGGTGCTGCTCTCCGCCTTCGCCACTCTGTGCGAAGGCTTCCTCGGCGTTCTCCCCACCCTCGAGTTGTGGGGAGAATTCTTCTCTTCGAAGCTTGGTACAAAGGCCGCCGGCACGCCGGCTCAGTGCGGCACCTACATCATGGTGCGGCGCACGACGGCCGACAACCCCTTTCCTCCCATCTCGCTGATAAAGTCGGTGAAGATGTGGCAGCGCTCCTACTTCTACGTGAAGAACCTCTCCACCGACGGCGACTGGGTCAACCTGCCGCCCTTCAACCCGGCCCCCCTGACTGGGAGGCTCCCCAGTTGGTCTCACCGGTCCAAGTCGCTGACTCCCTCTGGGAATGCCACCGTAGCGCGACTCCGAGTCCTGCTGCAGTCGGAGGGCATCGTCGGATCCGACCTTCTGGCCGCCTTCGTGGCGCGCCGAGTCCTCCCACTCCAAGGCCGGCCCCACCTCATCTGTCAGATGAGCGGCCGTCATGACCCGAGCCGGCTGTGCACCAAGGAGATGCCCCGCAGGAAGGTGGCGAACTTGGTGAACCACATCGCGCACTGCGAGTTCACGGAGGACTGGCAGTTCGGCAAGGAGCCGTACTCGCGCGACAACCCCCCTCCAGTGGTAAGTCGTATCTTTATGTAGTTTTGTCTTCTTTGCGGCCGACTCCGGCTTCTAATTCTTATTGGTCTCTTCTGGGCAGAACCCCCTCATGGAGCCCGCAGCCGGCGCCACGCGAGAGCCCCGCGACTACGTCCCAGACCGCACGGAGAGCGACGTTGATGACCCCGACCTGGGGGCGGCGGCTTTGGAAGCCGACGCCGAAGGCGGCGGGGAAGGGGCAGACGGCGGCTTCAGGCCCTCGGCCACCTTCGCCGACTGGCCCAAAGACGACGCCGACGTGGAAGTCGTCCCACGCCCCCAGCCGAGGGCCGGCCAATCCGGCCAAGGCGGCGTGAAGAGGCGTCACGCCAGGCCGAGTGCGCCCGGTAGCAAGCCGAAGAAGTTCAAGGGAGCGGCCGCCGCGACCAAACAGGAGGAGGCGGCCGCGAAGGCCAACCGCTTCTGAAGGGAAGTGAGAAGGCCGCCGCTGGTTTCTGCGTAAGTCTTTGCGCTCTTTTATTTTCCTTTGTTGGATCTTGTCGGAGTCCTTTTTGATTTCCCCTCCGCTCTTCTCCAGAGCCCCCCTCTCCCTTGAGAGAGTCACCGTCCCCTCTGTCATGGGGTCGGTAGAGACGTCCGCCAACACCCGGTGGGTCGACCCCGCCGCCGACCTCCGGGAGGCGACGGAGCAGAACGCGTGGGAGAAGCGCGACGAGGAGGAGGCCGACCGCCTGGAGAAGGCGCACGCCGAGAAGGTGGCCGCCAATGCCCAGAAGAAACTGGACGACGCCGAAGCCGCAGCTGCGGTGAAGCGGTGTGCTGAGGAGGCAGCGCGTCACCGATCGGCGATGCTCGTCCCTCCGTTGTCGTCGGCGCCGAGCCGGTGCGCCGCCGGCTTGAGAGGATGACCTCGGCGCCGCGAGCTCGGGAAATCGGCACCGCCAGCTCGGCGAGTCTAGACGTCGAGGCCTCCAGTGCCGCGCCCACCGGGTGGTTGCACGGAGGCGGCACCGGCCCGCTGAACCAAGCGCTCCTGGACGTCCAGGCGAAGCTACGCGCGGAGAGCGACGCCCTCCAAGTCTGCACCAGGGCGGATCTGGCCGTGCGGACATCCGTCCGAGTAAGTTTCCTTCTTCTTTTTTGATTCCTGTCTTCCTCTGTGGGGGCGCACCAGCGCACCCACTGGGTGTAGTCCCCGAGTTCCGGGCCGGCTGCTGAGCAGGCGGTTCGGAACTCCCTCTGGCGAGTTCCGAATACTAACTTTGCCTTTGTCGGCTTCTTTGTAGGAGTATCATAACCTCCGCGCCACTGCCTTCAACCGCAATGTCGAGGAGTTGAACAAGCGGACCGCCGACTTGGCGGAAAGCCGGGTTAAGCTCTCTTCTTCCTTCTTCGCGGGGGTGCGCTGGCGCACCCGCGGGCTGTAGTCCCCGAGATTCGGGCCGACTGCTGAGCAGTCGGGTCGGATCTTCCCGGTGATCTACTTTACTAACGACTTGCTTGTCTCTTTCTTCGTTCTTCAGGTGCCAACGCCGCCCTTCAGGAGCAGCTGGGCGAGGCCAACACCGCTTGGCGTGCCAATGAGGAGGAGTGCGGCAGGCTCGCCAAAGAGCGCGACCTGCTGGCGACGCAGCTGGCCGAGCAGAAGGAGCTGCTCCAGAAGGCGCAGGACGAGGCCAAGACGCGGGAGGCCGCTCTCATGGCCGAGTTCGAGATCGAGCGCTCCGCCTGTACTGACAAGGAGGCGATGCTGACCTCTGGCTACCATGAGATTGAGGACATCATCGATGGTAAGTCCCTTTCATTTCTTTGGGCTTCTGATTATGTGCCAGGCCGGCTTTTGATTTTTTCGGCTTTCTTCTCTTTTGTCTTCGGCAGACTTCTTTCCTGGTCATTCACAGGCAGTCCCTCTGGCCATCGAGGCCGCTCGGGAGGCGCGAAGGGCGAAGGGCGAGGAGATCGCCGCCAACGCCCCCAGAACCATTGACGAGCAGCTCCTGAGCATTGAAGCTTGTCTTTGTCCGGCTCACCGGCTGCTGCGCCGGCTTCAACGTGCCGGCGCCCAGGCGGTTGCCGCCCTGTGGCCCGACATGCCGGCTTTGCGCACCGCCAGTTGGACTGTCGACTGGCTGGAAGTCACCGCCGGCCGTCTCGAGGCTTGGATAGGCTCCTCGGCCCGGGCCGGAGCATGCCGGGCCTTGGAGTTCGTCAAGGCGTGGTATCCGGGGCTGGACCTGGACCGCCTGGCCGCGTTCCGGTCAGAGGCCCAGGCCGAGCTGGAGGCCGTGGAGGGCGCCCTTATCGAGCGCGCGACAGCCATTGCCGAGTACACAAACACCAACGTCTTCGTGCCCGAGCGGGCTGAAGGCGGCGAGGAGGCGCCACCGGACTGGTTCGGGATGAACCCGGAGTATGGCGAAGACTCGGCGGAGGTGATCGACTCCAGCACCGAGGAGGAGGACAAGGCGGAGGACGGAGGCAAGGAGGAGGCGCCAGAAGACGGAGCAGGTGGCCAGCCTCAGCCCGATCGCGCCTCCAGCAACGAGCCGCGCGGAGACAAGGCGACTGCCACCGGAGGCGACCAGGCTGAGACCGCCCAGCCGACTGCCCCGGCACCCGACACCGCCGTCGCCTCCGATCCTCCGGCCCCGGAGGCTGCCTCCTAGACTTCTTTTTTCCGCCTCTGTTTATCTGTCTTTAGTAATCTTTTGAAAGACTTGTTAGGTTCAAACAATTCCACCCGCGGGGTGTATCCTGAATTTCTATCCGAAAATTCGGCCAAGGGCCTATGTAAATATTTATCCGATTTCCGCCTTTCCTTGCTTATTGCTCCTTAGGCTTTTTTCCTTTGCCGTCTTCCCTTAGTTGCGGCCTTGCCGGCTGGACAGCCGCTCTGCAGACTGTCGCTAGGTCAAGTGCTTGGCTACTTCGGGAAGGCAAGTACTTGGCCGTTTAGAGATTCTTTAGCAAGTCGGCTAGAAAAGCGATAGGCCGACTATCCAAGAGTCGGCCGTCTTTGATAAAAGTTAAGACGGCGAGCCGACTACTCATGAGTCGGCTCTGCAGAGGGAGGCCGGTAGCCGGCTTGAGCTATGCGTAAGCTTTTAGGTCCTTAGCCATTTTTTCATGCGTGCGCTCGTTCTTGCTTGTTCTCTGCCTACCAGCAGTCGCTCTGCGAGCTGCGGCTTTCGACAGGAGATGGCTTGAGCGCAACACATTACTTGTCCGACTGCAGGAAGCATTTCATAGCGCAAGACGGCGAGTCCCCGGGCCGACTAGTCGGACCCGGTGCGAGACAGTATGATAAAAAGAGTAGCATGTTCGGAAGCATGATTCTTATCATACAGATAGCGAAAAGGCAGTCCCCGAGCTCATCTCGGGGGCCCTAAGGTCTTAGTACTTTAATACAAAAGGGGGTAGTGCGATACATACTGCATCAACTGTAAAATCTTCGAAGAAGATTCGCGTTCCACGGGCGCTCTGTTTCTTTGCCGGAGTCGTCCCTCTTGCGTGCTCGAGGCTTCTGAGCATCGATCAGATAGTAGGCGTCGTTCCCCAGCACCTTGCTGATGATGAAGGGGCCCTCCCAAGGTGCCGACAACTTGTGCTGGCCGGCTATTCTCTAAATCAGCCGGAGCACAAGGTCGCCCTCTTGGAATGATCTCGGCTTGACCTTGCGGTTGTAGTATCGGCGCAGACTCTGCTGGTAGATGCTGGACCGGCTGAGTGCCAACAGCCGGCCCTCTTCCAGCAGATCAACGCCGTCTTGGCGCGCTTCTTCAGCTTCCTCCTCGGTGTACGTGGTGACTCGTGGAGAGTCGAACTCTATATCCGTCGGGATAACGGCTTTGGCACCGTAGACGAGGAAGAAAGGCGTGAAGCTGGTTGACTTGTTTGGAGTCGTGCGCAGGCTCCAGAGGACGGCTGCCAGCTCCTCGACCCAACAGCCGACCGAACGCTCGAGTGGTTCTACCAGTCGAGGCTTGATGCCGGACAGGATGAGGCCATTGGCTCGTTCCACCTGGCCGTTTGACTGTGGATGGGCAACGGACGCTAAGTCCAGTCGGATGCCCTACGTCGCGCAGAAACGGGCCAAGGCGCCCTTGGCAAAGTTTGTGCCGTTGTCGGTGATGATGCTGTGCGGTATGCCGTACCGCACCGTAATGTCGGCGATGAAGGTCACTGCAGTCGGCCCGTTCAACTTCTTGATGGGCTTTGCTTCCACCCACTTGGTGAACTTGTCCACTGCGACAAGCAAATGAGTTAGGCTGTCTCGGGCCGTCTTGAATGGTCCTACCATGTCCAGGCCCCAAACTGCGAAGGGCCAGGCGATGGGGATTGTCTTCAGCGCGGACGCCGGCTGAAGTGGCTTGGAGCGGAACATCTGGCACCCCTTGCATTTTTGGACTAGCTCTTTAGCTTCTTCCAGGGCAGTCGGCCAAAAGAAACCGTGCCGAAAGGCTTTGGCGACGAGTGCCCTTGAAGCCGCATGGTGGCCGCACTCGCCCTGATGGATGTCTCTGAGAATTGCTTGGCCTTGTTCTGATTCTACGCAGCGCTGGTAGACACCAGTGACACTGCGCCTGACTAGCTCTCTGTTGACTATGGTGTATGCTGCCGCTCGGCGCTGCACTTGCCAAGCCAGGATCTCATATGTTGGCAGCTCTTTGTTTACTAAAAACTTGAGGATGGGCTGCGCCCATGAAGGTGCTGCTATCTCTTCAACTGCTACCACAACGACTTGGACAAGGGTGGCTGGGCTGGGAGGCGGCGGGCTGGAGTCTGCGGCCGTCTGCTGGATTGACGGAGTCTCTGGGCCGACTGGCACAGTTCCCAGGCCGGGCTCTGAAGTCCCCGGGCCGACTGGCGCAGTCCCCGGGCCGGGCTCTGAAGTCCCCGGGCCGGTTTCAACTGTGGTTTTCTTGAGGCTGTCTGCTGGGGCTTTGGAGTCGGATCTGACTACTTCTGGAGGAGCCGGCACAAAGATGGAGTCTGACTCTGGTGAAGGCTTGATAGACGGCTTGAGGAGGCGCTAAAGGGCGACGCCGGAAGGTATCGCTTGGCGAGTGGAGCCGACTCGTGCCAAGGCATCTGCTTGATCATTGTCATTTCTTGGCACGTGAAGGAATTCGCACCCCTCGAAGTATCCGCTGAGTTGCTGCACCAGGAAGCGGTAGCTCGCCATGTTTGCGTCTTTGGCGTCCCAGTCGCCGGATGATTGCTGAACCACCAAGTCGGAGTCGCCATAGCACAGGATCCGGCGAATGCCGAGCTCTTTGGCAAGCCGGAGCCCATGAATGAGCGCCTCATATTTGGAGACGTTGTTGGAGGCGGCGAAGTGGATCTGCAGCACATACTTGAGCTTGTCTCCCTTAGGGGAGGTAAGGACGACGCCGGCTCCGAGGCCGGTGCGCATCTTGGAGCCATCGAAATGCATCCGCCAATGGGTGGAGTCAGGCGCTGGTGGCAGGTACTGGGTCTCGGCCCAGTCGACGAGGAAGTCGGCCAGCGCCTGTGACTTGATGGTGGTGCGGGGCTGGTAGTAGATGGTGTAAGGGGCTAGATCTATAGCCCATTTGGCTACTCGGCCGGAGGCATCTCGGCTTCCAATGATCTCGGCGAGTGGAGCGGTGCAAACCACAGTGATTGGATGCTCTTGAAAGTAGGGCTTCAGCTTCTTGGCGGCAAAATGCACACCGTAGCACATCTTCTGGTAGTGAGGGTAGTTCTGCTTGGAGGTCGACAGTACCTCGCTCAGGTAATATACCGGTCTTTGGATGGGGAGCGCCTTGCCTTCCTCCTTGCGCTCGACTACAATGACTGTGCTGACTACTTGGCTGGTGGCGGCGATGTACAAGAGCATGGGCTCTTTGGGAGTCGGAGCCGCCAACACGGGGGGAGTAGTCAACATCTTCTTCAGTTGGAGAAATGCCTCATCCGCCTTGTGGATCCACTCAAAAAAGGTGGTCTTCTTCATCAACTGATACAAGGGCAGAGCTTTCTCGCCCAGCCGACTGATAAACCGGCTGATGGACGCCAGGCAGATGGTGAACTTCTGCACATCCAACAGTCGGCTGGGTACCTCCATTCTCTCGATGGCCTTGATCTTCACGGGGTTGCACTCTATGCCGCATTCGGAGACCAGGAAGCCAAGGAGCTGGCCGGCTGGTACTCCGAAAACGCACTTCTCAGGGTTGAGCTTGATCTGGAATCGGCGCAGATTCTCGAAGGTCTCCTTGAGGTCTTCCAGCAGCGTCCCACGCTTCTCCGTCTTCACCACCACATCATCCACATAAACGTGGGCGTTCCTGCCGAGTTGCTTGAGGAGGCACTTCTGCATGCAACGCTGAAAGGTGGCGCCGGCATTCCTCAAGCCGAACGTCATTGTCAGGTAGCAGAAGGCTCCAAATGGCGTGATGAAGGTGGTCTTTAGTCTGTCCGCTGGGTCCAACTTGATCTGGTGGTATCCTGAATATGCATCTAGGAAACTCAGTAGCTCGCATCCGGCTGTGGAGTCTATCACCTGATCGATTCTTGGCAGAGCAAACGGGTCCTTTGGGCAGGCTTTGTTGAGGCTTGTGTAGTCGATGCACATCCGCCACTGCTTGTTCTTCTTGAGCACCAAAACCGGGTTTGCCAGCCATTCTAGAAAAAAACACTTCCATGATGAAACCGGCTGCCAGGAGCCGGGCTATCTCTTCTCCAACAACTCTTCTTTTCTCTTCTGACAGGCGGCGCAAGGGCTGCCTGACGGGCTTCATATCTGGCCTGACGTGTAGCTTATGCTCGGCGAATTCCATCGGTACACCCGGCATGTCTTTGGGGGACCATGCAAAGATGTCCTGATTCTCACAGAGGAAATCGACGAGCTCACCTTCCTATTTGCTGTCAAGGCCCGTGCCCATGACAGCGTATCTCTCTGGGTGCTCCGGGTCCAAGGGTATCTTCTTGGTTTCTTTGGCCGGCTTGAATGATCCTTCTGCCTCCGACTCCTTGGGGTCGGGCGACATCTCTGGCTGCTTTCCAGCCATCGCCACGACTCGGTCAAGGAGCCGCTTCTCGGCCGCGATCACCAGGGACTCGGCCAGCCGACTGCTCTTGGCCGCACAGGCGGACGACTTCTTGTAGTCGCCGGCTACAGTCAGAATCCCCTTGGAACTCGGCATCTTCATCTTCAGGTAGGCGTAGTGGGGAACCCCCATGAACTTGCCCAAGGCAGGTCGGCCAAGCAGGGCGCGGTACGGGCTCTCCAAGTCCACCACCTCGAACCAGACCGGCTCTCGGCGGAAATGATCTTTGTCTCCGAAGAGGACGTCTATCAGGATCTTGCCGATTGGCGAGCAGGAAAGGCCGGGTACAATTCCATGGAACACAGTCCGGCTGCTCTGCAGCTGTCTTCGCTTGATTCCTAGCTTCTCCATGGTGTCCTTGTACAGGATGTTGATGCTGCTGCCTCCGTCTATCAGGACTCGCGAAAAACGGGCGGCCCGCCTATCAGTGGCCAAGGTCGCACCTAGGACCAGGGCATAAGAGCCTGGACTCGGCATCACCTCTGGGTGATCCGCCCGACTCCAACTGATAGGCCTCTCGGACCAATGCATGAACTCTGGAGCATCTGTTGCTACTGCATTTACTTCTTGTTGCTGTTGGCGCCTGCTGCGCCAGTCGTCTGCCACACTGGTGAACACTACATAAGCTCCGTGCTCTTCTGGGAACTCGTCTTGCACTGCGCCGACTGGCCGAGCCGCCGGCTGCTGGGGCGGTGGTGGAGGCGGCGGCCCAGCAGGCGGCGGTGGAGCAAGGCCGTCTCCCTTGGCGATCCTGGTGAGCCAGTGGCACTTTCTGGTGGTGTGGTTTGATGGCTTCGCGCCGCTGTGGAACTTGCAAGGACCATCCAAGGTCTGCTCGTAGGAGAAAGCCGGCAACCAATTGGACTTGCCGCCCTTCTGCCGCTTGGCCGGAGGCTGCCCCTCCGGCTGTTGATCTTCAACTGTCGCCACTTGCCGACTGTTGGAAGTCGGCTGCTGGGCCTTGTGCTTGTTGTCGTTCTATTGCTGTCGCCGACTGGTGTCTCCAGCCGGAGTTCTGGGAGCTTGAGGGGTCACCTTGCCAGCAGCGCTGACTTGGATCTCCGTCTTCATGGACGAGTCGGCCGTGGCGTACTTGTCTGCTATGACTAGCAGTTCATCGAGGGTTTCTGGCTCGTCGCAGAGGAGCCTGTGCTTGAGGAGGGTGCCCTCTCGGCACCCGGCGGTGAAGTACTCGATAGCCTGCACCTCGTGCACGCCCTCGCAGGAGTTTCGAAGCTCGCCCCAGCGCGTGAGGTAGTCGCGTGTTGATTCATCAGGGCCTTGCACACACAAGGAGAGCTGGCGCGGCTTGGGAGGTCGCTTCTACGTGCTTGCAAAGTTGCGGATGAAGGCTTCAGTGAAGTCGACCCAGCTGTTGATGCTGCGAGGCTTCAGACTGTTCAACCATGTCCAGGCCGTGCCCTGGAGCATGAGGGGAACGTACTCCATGGCAACTCGCTTGTTGCCGTTCGCTATGCTGACGGCTGTGGAGTAGTCTATCAGCCAGTCCTCCGGCTTCACAGAGCCGGTGTACCTGGGTGTGTCTCAGGGGAGCGTAAACCCTTTGGGGAAGGGCTCGTCTCTGATGCGGGGCCCGAAGCAAGGCGGACCCAGCTCATCTTCCTCTTCCAGCGCCAGGGACCGGTGGAGTCGGTCGATCCGATGGCGGGCGTCATTCTCTCCGACTCCCTCTCGGCGGCCAAGGCGACCTCCGAGAGTCGGATGCTCAACAGGCGGCGGGGAAACTCGCCGCTCTCTTCTGGGCGGGGGAGGCAGGTAGTCGTCCCGCCGCTCCACTGCTCTCGGGCGGCTGTCTTGGTCGCGCTCGATGGTGATGTGTGTCCGACTGTGACTGACAGCCGACTCCTTCTCTTTTCTTCCGCGGACTCCGCCAGTCGGCGTCCGAGAGGTCGCGCCTTGATCTCGGCGGGGAGGCAAGTCGTCGTTCGGCTGCTGTAGCGCCTCTGCGCGGCCACTGGCCGTGTTTTGCGTAGCAATCGCGTCAAGGAGCTGCTGGACCCGCTCCGTCATCACACGACGTTCTTCGCCCTCGAAGTTCTTCAGCTCGTCAGTCGCCGCTTGGGCGGCGCGGATGTTCTCCGTGGGGGTGGCGTACACGGGGCGTTTTGCCCCGAGCAAGTCGGCGATGGCTGCGCCGCGCTGCCGGACCGCACCTAGATGGCTCGGCCCAGTCGGAGCCGGCGAGCCGCCTACGGCGCGATCCATCTCACGCTGGTATGCCTCTGACAAGCGCCCCATGCTTGCCAGCTTCTTGGCGCCTTTGATGATCTGAAGGCGGCGCGTCTCTAGCGTCTTGGCGTCTGCGTCCTCTAGAATGGGCGCGGTTAGGTCTTGCAGGGCCGTAGCTAGCGGGTCCTGGGCTTCTTCGCCGGAGTGCTCGCCGTGACTAATGACGAGCACCTCCGTGACGGCGCTTCCGCCGCTCTCCTCGTACGGAAGCGGCTCGTCGTAGACCACCACGTTGGTGGGGAAAATGTCGAGCGACACGGCGTCGGAGTCGACCAGCATCGGGTCGGTGGAGCCTACGGACTCCAAGTCTACAGCAGGCTCGCCGGTGACGTGGAGTTGGTCGAGGAGGCACGCGAGAAGGCTCTCGGGGCCACCCGTGCCTGCGTCGAATGCAGGTTCATCGGAGAGGCGCACCTCGCTGACAAGTTCGGCGAGGCTGCTTGCCGCACAGGCGGCTTCAGCGCCACGCAGCACGTCGACGCAGACTCCATCTAGCGAGCCTGGCTGTCTGCGCTCGCCAGGAAGGAAGAGGGTTCCCGTCCAGAACAGATCTCTGAACGACGGTGCACCTCGCCCCACGGTGGGCGTCAAATGTCGGGGGTTGGGTGCGACATATGCCAAAGGATGGCTTATCATGGTGGGGGCGAGTAGAACATCGCCGATGCCTGGAAACGGGATAAGGCGTAGACATGCACGCCGGCGAATCTTACCCAGCTTCGGGGCTCTCCGGGGAGATAACACCCCTACTGCTGCTCTGCGGGGTCTCCGCATGATCACTCAAGTGGAAAGGCTACAATGGTGCTCCTAGAGCTGTTTCGTGAGGCAGGAGAGAGCAAGGCTAGTTCTCTCCTCCCTGGGCTATCTGGTCTAACTCTATCAAGGTCCGAACCCTTTGCATGGGTGCCATGGGGGGTTTATATAGGCCTACCCCCTGGGGGTACAATGGTAATCCGGCTGGGCGCGGGCCCCAGCCGTCTGTCTCTCAGGCCGCCGTCTTCCCCGCCGGCTTCTGGGGCCCGCCGACTGGTGGGTCCCGCGGTCAGGCTTGACACTGTGCGGTGTTCCTGATGACGCAGGCTTGGTCATCGGGTCGTGGCAACAGTGCCGCCGTCTATCAGGCAATCACTGTCGCCATTCCACATCTAATCTGGTTAATGGTTGGTGGGGCCCTGGAGGGGAGGCGGCCGACTCCGGGGAGGCCGACTCCCACAGGGCCGTCTTCGGGCACTCTGGCCGCCTTTGGTCCCCCACTGACAGGCAGCCCCACGGTCTTCGGGCCGTACAGGCCGGCGTCGTGGGCACAGTGCGTCGCGCACTATGGCTGAGGTCAGGGCAGGCACGGCGACAGTGCCGCGCCACGCCGGGGATCTTCCGGCGATACGGCTCACTGTAGCCATGCCAGTCCCTCGTAGGCAGGGAGGAACGGCCACGTCGTGGCCGTACCCCGCATCGGGCTTCGTGAAGTGCCATGGGCCGACTCCCATAGTCGGCGTCCGTGGAGGTCGCTAGCTTGGAGTTGGCTTCTGGGACTCGGCTTTTCTGGAGATCGCCAGATGGGACTCGGCCTCTCTGGAGGTCGCCAGCTGGGACTAGGCTTCTCTGGAGATCGCCAGCTAGGACTCGGCCTCTCTGGAGGTCGCCAGCTGGGACTCGGCTGAAGGGGCGTGGCCGGCCCTGATGTCTTGAAAGATCCAGGGGCCCGGGTCAGCCTACCCGTGGCCCATTACTCCGACACCATGGCTCACGCTCATGTATTGCGTGAAGGTTGAAAAAGTTTGAGATTATTTAAGTATGAAACAATTGCTTGGCTTGTCATCGGGGGTATAGAAGTTGGGAACATCTTTGTGTGCCGAAAATGAAGCATAGCTTAACTATATGATTTTGTAGGGATGAACTTTCTTTTGCCATGCTATTTTGAGAAGACATGATTGCTTTGATTAGTATGCTTGAAGTATTTCTTTATGTTAATATGAACTTTTGTCTTGAATCTATCGGATCTGAATATTCATGCCACAATTAAGAAGATTTACATTGAAATTATGCCAAAGTATCACTCTGCATCAAAAATTCTTTTTTATCATTTACCTACTCGAGGACAAGCAGGAATTAAGCTTGGGGATGTCTGATACGTCTCCAACGTATCTATAATTTTTGATTGCTCCATGCTACTTTATCTACTGTTTTGGACTATACCGAGCTTTATTTTCCACTTTTATATTATTTTTGGGACTAACCTATTAACCGGTGGCCCAGCCCAGAATTGCTGTTTTTTTGCCTATTTCAGTGTTTCGAAGAAACGGAATATCAAACGGAGTCCAAACGGAATGAAACCTTCGGGAACGTGATTTTCTCACCGAACGTGATCTAGGAGACTTGGACCCTACTCCAAGAAGTAACAGAGGCGGTCAAGAGAGTGGGGGGCGCCCCCCTAGGGCGCGCCCCCCTGCCTCGTGGCCCCCTATTGCTCCACCGACGTACTCCTTCCTCCTATATATACATACGTATCGCCAAACGATCAGAATAGGAGCCAAAAACCTAATTCCACCGCCGCAACCTTCTGTATCCACGAGATCACATCTTGGGGCATGTTCCGGAGCTCCGCTGGAGGGGGCATCCACCACGGAGGGCTTCTACATCAACACCATAGCCCCTCCGATGAAGTGTGAGTAGTTTACTTCAGACCTTCGGGTCCATAGCTAGTAGCTAGATGGCTTCTTCTCTCTTTTTGGATCTCAATACAATGTTGTCCCCCTCTCTCGTGGAGATCTATTCGATTTAATCTTCTTTTTGCGGTGTGTTTGTTGAGACCGATGAATTGTGGGTCTATGATCCAGCTTATCTATGAATAATATTTGAATCTTCTCTGAATTCTTTTATGTGTGGTTGAGTTATCTTTGCAAGCCTCTTCGAATTATCCGTTTGGTTTGGCCAACTAAATTGGTAGTTCTTGCAATGGGAGAAGTGCTTAGCTTTGGGTTCAATCTTGCGGTGTCCTTTCCCAGTGACAGAAGGGGCAGCAAGGCACATATTGTATTGTTGCCATCGAGGATAACAAGATGGTTTTTTTTATCATATTGCATTAATTTATCCCTCTACATCATGTCATCTTGCATAAGGCGTTACTCTGTTTTAACTTAATACTCTAGATGCATGCTGGATAGCGGTTGATGAGTGGAGTAATAGTAGTAGATGCAGAATCGTTTCGATCTACTTGTCTCAATCTCCATTACTTTATTACTTGCTTTGTTTTTACTTTGCCTTTTACTTTTCACTTTGCATCTATATACCAAAAATACCAAAAATATTATTTATCATCTCTATCAGATCTCACTCTCGTAAGTGAGCGTGAAGGGATTGACAACCCCTAATCATGTTGGTTTGGAGGAGCTATTGTTTTGTGTAGGTACGAGGGACTTGTGTGTGGTCTCCTACTGGATTGATACCTTGGTTCTCAAAAACTGAGGGAAATACTTACGCTACTTTGCTGCATCATCCTCTCCTCTTCGGGGAAATCCAACGCGGTGCTCAAGAGGTAGCAACGCCACGCACGCACTCATTCCCTCCCACGAACACACAGGTACACGGGCGGACGCAATTTTGTACCAAGATCCACCCCATGTGATAATTTGATGCGAGTAAAGTCGTTCACTTCATTGATGGTCAATTAATACAGCGCATGCAAATTGAGTGGACGTGAGGGCGGAAGAAAGACATTATTACTCCACTGCGCGCATGCGAGTAGTTAAATCGTGGGTTGCTAGTAGTACTTGCATTGGTATCCTTCGTATTTTGTGCCAATTTTTGACAGTAACATAATATTTACACATTTGAACAGTGTAGTACTTGAAATTTATGTTCCGCTAAACTCATCGGGAGCCCTTTCGAGCCTTGAAACCAAAACCATCAATTAATCTTTACCTTGTTCGCATCACATTCGAAAGCCTGCTCACACCTACTAGTACGTACCAAACCTGAACGTGTTCCCACTATGTAGGTATTAGTACTAGTGCTAGTACTTAGGTTATAAAAAGGGGAACTACCTAACCGAAAATTACTCTACCTTTCCTCCTCATAAGTGCTTCTTCTTCGTCCGTCGTTGCCATGGCCGGTGAGTAGAGCTCTAGGTTGAGAACTACTCGTAACAAGGGAGCGGCAACCAAGGCTGCAGAAAAAAGAGAGGGCTCGCCGCCATGCAGAGACCTCGAAAGATCTCTCACGGGCAGGCAATGGCTCCCAGGAGCGCCCTAGCCGCGGAGGCGAACATGCCGAGTCGGCAGAGCTGGAGTCATTATCCCTCGACGACATGCCTGATCAACTCAATAAGCACCTCAATAAGCAGAAGGACTTCATCCAAGGACGACATGCTTGATGGAGTTGCTGAAGGAGAGCCTCGACGACATGCCCGCTGAGCTCAATCAGCAGGGGGAGTTGACCGCCGGCTTGGTGATGCTGCTGAAGAAGAGCATTGCCTCGGAGAAGAAGGCGACCTGCGAAATCCTGCGACTTCAGGAGGACAAGGTGAAGCTTTTCCACGAGATCGACCTGTTGAAGGAGAAGAACACCGGCTGGAAGAAGCTGCATGAGAATAGTAGTTCCTCGATGAAGATGCTGCAGGCCCTCGTCATGGAACACAAGGAGGAGTTGGCGAAGCTCCACATCAAGCACCCGACTGCTGTCAAGGTATGTAATGCGGCCGTGGAACAGATGATGAAGGCTCGCATCGAGAAATCCCGCGTCATGGACAGAATGAAGAAGATGGCGGAGGAGACGCGCAAGGAGATGGAGGTCGTGGAGGCGATGAAGAAGCAGTTACGACTCCGCGGCGAATTAGATCATTTGGGGTGATAATCTTCCTTCTTCTTTTGCTGTTGTGTTTCATCTTTTGCTTCGGGTGTTTCGCCGCACGTGTCACGTTCTCTGCGAGGCATGAATAGAACAATGGTTTTTGTTTTTTGAGGGAATGAATAGAACAATGCTAACAATGAGATGACTAGCAAATTAGATCATTTTTTATCGCCATATGGCACTGGGCTGCCGTGTTTCGTGCTCCTCTGTCGCAGTACTACTCCAGTGGAAAACTTGAGTATACCGCACGGTTCTTTACTCCTCCTCGATCAGGTCGTCGACGCATTTATACGAGCAGTCAAATCACAAGGCCCCGCCTTCCAGCAGTAATGAGCCGTCAAATCACAAAGGCCCTCGCCTCTCGTGAAACCGAGCAAGCTAGACTGCCCTGCCCTCTAGCCTTTTAAAAAATGTATACTTTTGTACAGCAGTAGTATCGATGGATTGCGCCATGGAGCAAAACTTGAAATTAAAAAAAGGTGGTACATATAGAGAGCGCTCGTCGCCAAATTATGCATATATTATAATTAAAAAGGCTAGTCACAATAATGGTGTCCAGCAGAACCCACCCCTCAAATAAAACTAAGCACCCTGGAATTCTTTGACAAAACTAAGCACCCTGAAATTCTTTGACAACTAAACTGCTGGCTATATGATGTTGGACATATATATGGTACGTATATAATTTGAAGAAACGAGTGGTAGTACTATACCAACTAAAAGATGAAATGGAAGAAATACTAGTATGTACGTACTGAAGAGTTAATGTAACACGAAGAAACATAACATAGTTCTACTGGGGGCTCAGCACAACACACCCCTCAAATTAAATTAAGCACACCTGAAATTAAACTTTGCAACTATTCTAGTAGACACTGCATTAGAACCACCATGAGCAACGACACTGCCACCTTACTCGGAGTCCTCGTCCACGTCCTCGACTTCGTCCTTGTCCCTCTTCCTCTTGGCCGATACCTCTTTGCTTGGATCGCCAACTTGGCTGTTGCTCTTCATCCAACCCTTGTAGATATTGAAACAAAGGTAGCCATCCATTGTAGGGTAGTGGATGTGGTCTATATCTAGTACATTCCGCTGCCATGCATGACGATGAAACGTGTAATGAGGTTTCTCCAGTTTACGATACGAAGGATGAACCATGGCTCCTGCCAGGGTCAGCATTGAGGGATGACGAGAGGGCACCAACTGATTCTTCTGGAGGTCGAAGGGGTTGCCTACAACGAGGCCTATCTGACCCAGGACTTCTTTATCGTTCATAAAGTCTACAATAACGAATTTCACTGTTTTGTCCTCGAGGAAGTTCTTAAAATCCTGGCACTCAACGTCGGCATGGCATATGTGGCAGACCAAGAAAACGTTATGTACACAAATCTGGATCACGGCGGGCTTCTTCCTCTATTCGTCCTTTAGATCCTTCTCTCATCCCACGACTGTGGTGTACTCAACATCTAGCCCAGCAACCCACTCATCATCTGAGTTTTCGAACATGCGTCTGAAGCGAGAAAGGCATCCTTTCACCGTCACGGAAGTACGTGTGTAAATGATGTCAAACTCATCGTCGGTGATGGTTCTAACCTTGTACTCACCGCCGATCGGGGAGATTTGGGACGCTATGGATTTGGGAGGAGGGTTAGGATTAGTGGAACTGCCATAATGTGAATGGACGAGACGACTAGGAGCGAACCACCATAGTATTAAAGGACGTGCGGGGACGAGTAGGAGCGAACTGCCAGCGTGCGAACGACAGGGTAGTGGCTTTCCATTCTCCCATGATACGAGCTTCCGAGAGCCCTTGGATCTGAGATCAAAGGGTTGCATGGCGTGATTCTAGACCTATGGGTGAATATCCTATCCTGGAGGGTTATTCTGCAAATTTTCAGCAACTTAGCATGCGACCGTTTGATCTCAGATCCAAGGGCTGCCAGCAGCCCGTATCATGGTCGCGCCTACCACGACCGTCGCGTCGCTCGCGCGGTCGCACCCTTGGAGATTTAACACGGTGGGTTAGGCTATTTGATGTTGGCATGTCATACATAGTCATCACTTAGTCACTCATACTACAACAAGGTTGGCTATAAGGTTGGCTATAAGTGTATATTTTTTTACTCCTCTCTATCTATTTCTTCGTACTCCCTCCGTCCCATAATATAAGAACGTTTTTGACACTAGTGTAGTGCCAAAAACGTTCTTATATTATGGGACACAGGGAGCACTAGTATTTATTGCATTTGCCAATGAGTGATCTCTTCCAATGAAATGGTGTTGCTAAGTTTGCTTCATTTAATTAGCTATAGACTCAAAATTGTCTTTTCACCTAGGTACACGCGCTTAGCACCGTTTCTTCCTTGGGTCACCAAATTAGTCTCTCTCTTCTTCATTAACTTGCCACATCAGACTTTATGCCTATGTGGCAAGCTTAAGCACCTGTAGGAGCAAGTAAGTACAATAGTGCTCTTTACATGGCATTTTTGCATATGTCGAGGAAAGAGAGGCAAGGAAAAAGTGCAGAAGTGGGCTCTCATGCAAGAGCCAGCCTCTACTACATGGTGAAGCATTGGGAGAGGCACCTGTATGGAGGTGGTCAGGAATCGGGAGACTCACACCGGTCGTAGCGCCGCAGTTAAAATGATAATGGCAAGTCAAATCATGGGGCCCCACCTGTCCAGCAGTAACTCGCTATCAAATCACACAGCCCTACGTTTGCAGCAGCCTACTCCCTCGTCTTCTCGTGTCTCTCTCGAACCGACTAGGCGGAACTACCCCGCCGCCTACCACGCAGGAAAAGCCCTGCCCTCGACTTTTAAACATATACAGTATACTAATTTTGTATGCATGGATTGCACCCGCGCCATGGAGCAAAGCGTCTAGAAAACGGCGGTACACATGTACAGAGTATACAACACGCCCGTCGCATTCGCGTCGCACCCCAGACGGTCGGTCGGTCCGGCACGCTGCTCTTCGAATGGAACGTGCGTCATATTGCGTTCACACACACATGTGGGACGACAATTGAGAACTGACCATAGGCACACTCCCCGGCCCCGCAAGTCGGGTGACTTAATAGAAGAGGGACACGAGCGATAGTACTAGAGAAGTGTTGTACTACGTTGATGCCTGGACGGTCCCTGCAAGACACGGAAGATCAGTTCGTCCATGCATGTGACCAAACTCCAGCAGACACGCCTAGATTGGCTATCGTCTACATATCGTGCAGGCTGTGTTGTACATGGTTGTAGTTGTGGTGAGAAATCTAAAAAAAGGTTTCTTGCCATCTCGCAAAATTAGGTGTCATGTGCTTCGGATCACTGCGAGGGTTAAACAGCGACAACTGAGTTGGGCTAGTCATTGGGGGCACATGCACAAACAGTGACTACTCGGCTGCCATCTGGGTCAAGCCGGCTATGTTAATTAGGACATCTATCGACGGACCCCTTTTCTATGAGTTTATCTTTAATTTGAGGTTTGTTCCTCGTCTAGTTTGTCCGTTGGGATTCATGTTGTCTCCTTTGGGCAGTGAGGTTATGATTTCTTGTCTTGTGGCGTTTTTTCGTGTTATATGTTATAATCCGACGCTTCAGATCAAAATGACGACAACTGCGCCTCCGGGCCACGTGCATGAAGACTTCTCGACAATCATTGACGAGGTCAAGCCGGCTCCGGTAGACAAAACAAAACTAAGTACTACTCCACTATATAGGCAGGAGCCTCCGTGCTTGCTTGCTAGTGTTGCTCTCTTCACACTGTCTCGGCCTCTTCAGATCTAAACACGACAGCGGTGGCCACACACTCTCTCTCTCTCTCTGCTCACCGCTGGTCACAGATCCAGCCGGATCCTCTCCGCCGGGGAAGGTGAGAAGGTGCAATGTTCACGCGGTTGTCCTCGGCGACGGCTCTTACCCACTGCTGGACGCGTCCCGATCAGCCTGCCTTGCCGTTCTCTCCCAAGCACCACTGGCGAGGGAGGGCCTCCGACCCCTTCTTCCTCGCTGCCGTAGTGTGGGAAGATCCAGCCTCCCGCCGCCCACCTAGCGACATCCCGGCGACCATCAGGTATAACTTACTTCGAAACTGGCCTTGCTCTACTTCCCGAGCTCCTGACGTCACTGCATTTGTATCTTTTACTATTTCTCAGGCCCCCTCGTAGATAGGATCGATCGACTGTTCGAAAACCACCTAATTTTTTTACGTTTAAGAGGTAAAACTAGTTCATGCACTTGAATCTAGTACTACTTGGTTCAAACAAGGAAGAAAGGGTGTGGGGGTGGGGGAGGATTTGTTACCCGAATCTAGGACTTGGTCGAAAGAGGAAATAATGGGGCGAAAAGTAGCAGAGACTGGCTATCCAACTGGTCTGTAGGTCTAATAGGGAAATAAAGGGAAATGCAGTACAAACTCAATATAAACCGGTCTATTGGTTGGAAAAGGAAAGAAAGTGGGGACTGGGGGACAAGTCAACAGAGTAAGTCCAGCACTAGATTTTCTAGCCTCACACAGTATAAGGTGGCTATACCGAACAAAAATGGGACCAACCCAGATATCCTGTTTTGATGTTTGTTGCCCCGAGCCACTCTTATGTAATGCCACTGGTAAAATGTAGCAGCCGCACTGTTAAAAGTAAGGACACGTTAAACCAATGTTGTTTTCAATGTAATGCCTCCAGTAATATGAATCTATGGCACTTCTTTACAGGTCCTACTAAAATTTCCCATTAAGATAAGTTGGTTCTTTTCGTTAGAAATGCAATTGTCCTCGTCCGCCTACTCTCCCGTGCCCAAAGTAATGTCGTATTTAACGGTTGTCATAGTTAATCCTAATGCCCACACTAATATCTAGCAATGCCACTGCTTTAGAAATTGCTACTGTCCTTGTAGGATTGCCATTCAGATAAGGAACATGCTTCTTTTCATTTGATGCATGTTTCAACACTTGTTAGTCACCCTCCTTTCCACCTTTTTTGTGCAAACAGAGATATACATTTCACGCTCGATCTTAGTTGAACTGCACAAATGATATCCAAATTATAGTTGAGCATTCCAGGATCTTCACCACCAACCTTGATGTTGCTCAATTTTATTGCAACTAGTGAAGAAGAAGCTCTGTGGGTTTCGTTTTCTGATGGAAATGGAACCGGGGATGGAGCCCTTTTCTTAAAATTTTTTTGAAGAAGAAGCTGCTAGCTCACGGGACATTGCTTCATTTTTGGTGAACTGCACCAAAAGGTCCCATGAATTGAATCATCCATGTTGGTGACTGAAAGAGCCAGCTTCAATATCCCAGTCTAAGCACCCCCGGCCTCCATCCTTGCGACGCACGGTACACCTCGTTTGCCACCTGCTCGACCCTAGTGTCACTGATAAAATGAAGTAATAATACAGTTAAAATAGAGCGAGTGTCATCTCTATCATTTCATTTCCAACGTAGATAAAGAAAGTGATTCTCTTTATTAAAGTATGTTTCATCAACTAGTCCCATTGTTAATGTTTAAGCGTTTCTGCAAACTGGGGTGCTTAATTTTAGTTGATATGTACAAAAATAGAGATTTGAATGTCTCAAGGCGCCTGCTTGTACTACCGATGTACATTGATGTTCATCACTGGCAGAAGGTGTATCTAGGAGACTTGGGACGATGTCTAGTATGATGCGTACCGTATGAGGCGTCGCAGGGCCCATCTCGCCCTCGCAGCATGGCATACTATGATACTATCGTAATATTTTCTTCTATTTATTTTGTGTGTTTCATCAACTAGTGCCACTATAATGTAATCACGCTTTTTCATTATCTGTGCAAACAGGGTTATTCAGCTGCATTTTGGTGGAACTGCACAAATGTACGTATGGAACCAGCATATATGCAGAGTGCGAGGTGTGCCAAGTAAAAATTACCGACACCAACCATGCTGCATGCACGCATTGGCATCCACCACCACCAGTGGGATGTGTGGCGCTCTCTGTGGACGGATCTTTCTCGGCAGCAAATCCTCTAACCAAATACTAGTAGCTTATATTGGCAGTTTTCTAGGGAGTACTCTTTTCTGAAAGAAGCACCAATCTATTTTTCTTTATTTGTACACTGTGTCACAACTTTGACCCAAAGGTCCAGAGCTATTTTAGGGTGATTGGCGTAGTACTCGGAGACTGATTGTAAGCATGATTTTCATTAGCTGTCACACTGATTGTAAGCATGAGCAGGTGGAAGATTACGTTAGTGCGAAGCTTACCTTAAACCCTACCGTCGCCGTTGAAACGAGGCGAGCATCGAGGGAAACGTGGAGAATGGCGAGGAAGCGACGTCGCGCCATCCAGCCTCCTCTTGCGGTGGGAGAACAAATACTCCGGTGGCTCCGGCTGGCTCTGCACCCTCACGAACAGCACACCATACTCGATCGATTCGTTATCCTCTGGGTGCTCGACCTTCGACCTGTACGCCCACCACCTCCGCCTGACTGTCTCCTCGGGCAAATCTGTCTGCTCCATCGCCCATAGGAGATACTCGATGAACTCGGAGGACTACGGCGTGACTGCCTCCGAGGAGTACATGTACATCGCCGCCCTCATCGCCGCCGTCTCGCTCTTTCGCATACATTGCCACATGGCCCGCACCATCCTCGAAATCTCCCACTCATTTTCAAACCAACTAAGGATCTCCTTCAACCTGGCTAACTTTGCCTGGTCGCCGCGGCGATCTGCCCGATTCGCTGCTGCATCCTCTTCATAGATGTCCTTCTGAGTGGTCTGGTGCTAGCTTTGGAAGATGGGAGGAGAGATAGTGGTCTTGCAATAGAGAAGAGGGAGAGGCGAGACAGTGGTTTTGGAATGGAGATGATGGAGAGGAGAGGAGGTGGTTTTGCAATGGAGAAGATCAGAAGAGGGAGAGGCAAGACGGTGGTTTTGTAATGGAGATGATGGAGAGGAGAGGAGGTGGTTTTGGAATGGATATGATGGAGAGGAGAGGAGGTGGTTTTGCAATGGAGAAGATCAGAAGAGGGAGAGGCGAGACGGTGGTTTTGGAATGGAGCTGATGGAGAGGAGAGGAGGTGGTTTTGCAATGGAGAAGAGGGAGAGGAGCGTGCAACAGCAATTTAGGATTGGGCGAGAGGGCCGGCGCGCTGTGACTGGATCAAAATCAAAATCAGTTTACCCTTCAATTAAGAAAGCGACCCCACATTAACTAGTCTCCCTTTTATTCTGGGTCATAATTGACCATGATTTTCGCACATAAAATATATGTTATACATTGCAAAAATAATATAATTTGAAAGTACATCCAGATATGAACCAAACGATACAATTTTTGGTGACATGCATTCACATTTTGCTTGTCAAATACAGTACGTGGTCAAACTTTGGCCCAAAATACGCAAAACAAAAAAAATACTTCCAAGACCAGCGTCTCTCTTCCACTCTTCTCCTCTTAAACCACCGCCGCTCCTCTCCTGTTCCAATCTAAATCCAGCGTCGCTCTTCCGCTCTTCTCCTCTTAAACCACCGCCGCTCCTCTCCTGTTCCAATCTAAATCCAGCGTCGCTCCTCTCCTCTTCCATTTCAAAACCACCGCCCCTCCTCTCCTGTTCCAGTCCAAAACTAGCGTCGCTCCTCTCCCGTTCTAATCCAAAACCAGCGCTGCTCCTCTCCTCTTCCATTCAAAAACCACCGCCGGCAAGTGAAGGTGTTGTGGAGAAGTAGATCGATGGAGGAGTACAACCGATACATGAGGATCGCAGACGGCGACCCTGTGAAGCTAGCTAGGATGTTGGAGATATAGTCTTGGTTTGACAACAAGGACCAACTAGCGGCGACGGCAACATCCATGGACAAATATCTGCAACAGAGCGAAAAGGCGGCGATACTCCCGGAGGGAGTCATGCCGGAGTACATAGAGCTGCTCCTCTGGGCCATGGAGCAAACAGATTCACCGAATCCAATCGTAAGGGAGCGGTGGTGGGAGTATCGATCCCAGATGGAGCATCCACCAGAGATTGAAGGATCGAGCATCTACAGGGTGCCATTTGTGAGGGTGTCCTGCCAGAGCAAGCTGGTGGAGTCTTCATCGACCGAACCCAACTGCAAGAGGAGAAAAGCAGTTGGCCCGACGACGCTTCCCCACCATCGTCTCCCTCGCCGTTCACATTGTCTCACGAGGCGGCTGTCTGCCGCCGAGGAATAGGAGGGGCCTGCCCCCCAGCCCAATAGTCGGGCAGGTTGTGAATTGTCAGGAGGAGCTTAGGGTTGTCAGTATTTGCAGGTTGTGAATTGTGTTTTGTGTTGTGTATTTTGAGAGTACTTTCAAATATGAATGTCTTTTGAATTTCAGATTTGCAGTATTGAGCATATGAAGAATTTTATGAATTCTAGAGATCTATTTTTAGCACTTAAAAAATGTAGTTTCATAGGAGTATAAAAGTGCAGACAAGAAGAAACTGCAAGTTTTAGTTTCAGATAAGAAACTGCAAGTTCAGTTTCAGATAAGAAACTGCAACTTTCAGAGGCAGACCATTTATATTAACACGGCCTTTTCAAACAGGGTTAACATCATGTTGGAAGTTTTATTCATGGTCGAAAATGGAACTACCAGCCAGTTAACATCATGCTGATCAACATTTCATGCATAGCACATCTTCATATGATGCACAGCCAAAATGCCCACACAATGTCGAGTGTGCGAAACACAGAGAAAACGAGGGACGAAGTTTTGGCAAGTGTTGGACGTGGTCTTGGGCTGCCCCATCTAGGCTTTCATTTTTAACATGCGCAGCCCACGACCTCGGATGGGAGAGCCTGTTTGTATTTTCTTAGGGCCATCATGCATCGACCGGCCTATGGACCTCCCATCCGAGGTTTTATTTTTGGCAGCCCAATTTATGTATTTTTTGAAGAAAACGTAGAGGTCTGTTCTATTTTTCTATATAAGAATAGGAACGCCAGGTCCAACTTATGTTTCCCTTCTAACTATATTATATATATTTAAATTATTTTATATGTTATTATATATTATTTTTATTGTCATCATATATTTAACAGATACTTACATATGTAAGAAAACAATATCCCACATCTTATTAACTTATAAAAATATTTTCTTAACAAATAAAATCCTGGATTGTTTTGGCACGAAAACCCTAGTGATTGTGTACAAAAGCTTGGTAAGATTTAAGGACGAATGTAATAATATCACTTATTATTTAAATATATTTATAAGAAAATGCTCAGCCCCTTTTTATTTTTTGATAACATTGCTGGCCCAACCCAACATTATAATTAGAATCAGCCCAGCAAAATCGTGTATTTCGAGAAAGTGCAAATGGCCTGTAATTTTTTAGGAAATAAAATAAATGGGCCGCATGGACGCTAAATTATTTGTTCACCCAGCCCAGCTAATGGCTGTAATTCAAAAAAAAAGATCAAATTGACTGTAAATTCTACCGCGCAAAAAAAAGACTGTAAATTCTGAAAAAATGGGTTGAATACGTGCCACATTTTTGGAGGCTGAAATGTGGGCCAATAGGTCAAAGCCAACGCAAGTCATTGTTAATTTAGTCAACAAATGATTCTAACATGTTAGCCATTGGATTTACATCCAACGACCAGCATCTATCTTCAATCTCTCGTCTTCTTCCTCCAGCACCGCCGGGACCACGTCCCGCCTCCTGCTGCTAGCAGCTCTGCTTAGCACGCTTTGCTATGGAGCACTACTCCACCGTTGGCCAGGCCAGCCCTCCACCCCTCCACACCTCCTGTTCTTCTCCACCGACTGCCAAACCACACCGCACTAGAACCAGTTAACCCTCATACACCTCTCCGTCTGCGACTCTACTCCCGCCTCTTCCCATCTCCGCCTCGTTGCTGTCCGGGGCCTCGCCGTCGTCCACCACCTTGGATGTGCTCGGCGCGGCATGGTCAATGTGGTCAATGAACGACACCATCGGAAGTAGGCTGTGCGTGGAGAGGCTGACAGCTGGGTCCACGGCCGCACACAAGGAAATGCCTCCTTATTACGCGCAAAATAATGATTCCTCCACCTGACATCTGGGACCCACCGGAAGGGCCTCAGTATTTCGCAAAAAAACGTGCACCCCGCTGACATGTCGGACCCACCAGCTATCTTCGCACGCAAGGAAGTGCCTCCTTATTACGCACAAAAAAAAATGAATACTCCCCCTGCCAGCTGGAACCCAGCATACTGGGAGGCTGACTTGTGGGTCTACCAAGTTGACGGGGACGGAGGGCTTTGTCAACTTAGTCAATATGAATGATTCTAGCTCTTGTTACCGTATGATGTTCATCCAACGGTCGTAGTGCTTCTTCAACCTCTGGTCTTCTTGCTCCAGCCGCCCAAACCAGCGCCGGTCATGCCGCGTGCTCCTGCCTCCCGTGGCTGACTGTGATGCCGTAGAGGCCTCACCGCCCCCTACTACTCCCACTGCTGGCCAGGCCATCCCTCTACTCACCCACACCCCCTGTTATTCTGCGGCGACAACAGCCTCACACCGCAGCCGGACCAGTGAACCCTCGTACTCCTCTTCGCGTGGGCATCCACTGCTGCGTCTTCCCCGGCTCCAAGTCGTTCCCTTCCTAGGCCTCGCCGTCGTCCACCGCCGTGGTGCTCTTGGTGCGGCGTGGTCAACGTGGTCAAGGAACGACTTCCATCGGACGTGGACTGTACGTGGAGAGGCTGACAGCTGGGTCCACCGCCGCAGCAAGGAAGTGCCTCCTTATTATGCGCAAAATAATGATTCCTCCACCTGACAGCAGGGACCCACCGGACAGGCCACCGTACTTCACGAAAAAAACCTTTCCCCCCTGACTGATGGGACCCACCAGCTACATCTTCGCACGCAAGGAAGTGCGTCCGGGCAAAAAAACAATTTGTCCCCCTGACTGCTGGGACCCACCAGCTACATCGTCGCACGCAAGGAAGTGCGTCCGGGCAAAAAAATGATTCGCCCCCTGACTGTTGGGACCCACCAGCTACATCTTCGCACGCAAAGGAAGTGCTTCCGGGCAAACAAAAAAACGATTCGCCCCTCTGACTGTTGGGACCCACCAGCTACATTTTCGCACGCAAGGAAGTGCCTGACAGTCGGGACCCACCTGGTCGAAGCATACGTAGCGTTGTCATTCTGGTCGCGAACGTGTACGTACATATATACTGGTTGATGTAGAGGCATGCACGCGTCGTAGTAGAGGCGCGTACGTGTCGTGGTAGAGGCGCGCAAGTAGCATGTACACGTACGTACAACGGCCAGGGTGCAAGAAAGAAAATACGGCCACGTACGTACATACGGGCGGGGTCTCGAACGCCTACTCGCGCATACGTATGGCCAGGGCTCGTGTACATGGCCGGGTCGGAACGAAGAAACAACATCGTCGTCGTGTTCATGGGGAGGCAACAGAATGCGTCGTGTTCATGGGGAGGCAACGGAATGCGCCGTGTTCATCGGGAGGGAACGGAACGCGTGGGAGCCAACCGGCTGGGTCAGAACGGAATGCGTGGTCATGTTCATTGGGAGGGCTTGGATGGAACAGGCAATGGAAACGAGGCCTGGCGTACCGCACAACAGAGGAAACGGACCTCCTACGTTCAGAACGGGGTCCTGTTGATCGGGAGGGGTGTGGCGTACCGCAAAACGGAGGAAACGGACCTCCTACGGTCGAAACGGGGGTCCTGTTGATCGGGAGGGGCGTGGCGTACCGCAAAACGGAGGAAATGGACCTCCTACGGTCGAAACGAGGGTCCTATTGATCGAGAGGGGTGTGGCGTACCGCAAAACGGACGAAACGGACCTCCTACGGTCAAAATGGGGGTCCTGTTCATCGGGAGGGGTGTGGCGTACCGCAAAACGGGACTCCACGGGATATTGTTCATCTCCACCGTCGACCTCCTCCAGCCTCCAAGGGCTACAGTCGACCTCCTCCAGCCTCCACGGGCTCCTGTTCCTCTAGCCTCCACCGCGCGCTACTCCACCGGCTACTGTTTAACCACCCCTCCACGGGCACCCCTCCACCGTCTACTGTTCATCCAGCCCTCCACACCACGGGTCCTGTTCAACCACCCCTCCACGGCCACCCCTCCATCGTCTAC
This sequence comes from Triticum aestivum, assembly GCF_018294505.1. NCBI lineage: Eukaryota > Viridiplantae > Streptophyta > Magnoliopsida > Poales > Poaceae > Triticum > Triticum aestivum. The sequence continues at coordinate 294,676,499 of NC_057795.1, read as the reverse complement.
TGTTCATCCAGCCCTCCACACCATGGGTCCTGTTCATCCAGAGGCAATGCCACCGCTCACTGTTCATCCACCCCCCCCCCCCGCAACGCTCACTGTTCATCCAATCGATCGGCTTCAGTTAGCAGCAATAGCGAAGGAATCGCTCCATCGGGTTCAGTTAACAGCCATCGATCGATCGCTCGGGTTTAGTAATGCGTAGCATGCAGTGCAATCGCTCGGGTTCAGTTAGAGCCCAATGCCTCACTCGGGTTTAGTTAGAGCTAACGCCTCGCACGTGTACGAGAGAAACGCGCATCGTTCGGCCCCCGACCTCCCACCGTAACCGGCAACTCCCCAAAATTTTCCTCCCCCTCGCTTCTACCATGGTTTTTTCCGTCATGGACGACCCAAAGAATGTCATGCAGCTGCGTCTCTGGCCCGCCCAGGACGAAAAGCCTATTTTCTGTCATGATTTTTTGTCATAGAAGTAGGAGCCCACCACATCTATGATGTACCGGGTTTTGTCACAATTATCGTCATAGAAGTGTCATATGTATGACAGAAAAATTTCGTTCGGCCCAAAATGTCACGGATGTGTCTTTTTTTGTAGTGACGTGGCTTGCACAGTAGGGCTAGACGAGGTGTGTCTGGGCACTCGTGAGCCAAGACGGGACTCACGAGGCCCTACCTCAAGGCGGGTTGCGCCTGAATTTGATTCTTGACAGCTGTGGTGGTCCTGCGAGATGGTTAGACAACCTGTACCGAATGAATCTCCTGAGGTGATCACATGAGAAGGCCAAACACCAACAACTCCAGGAGGTGACGTGAACGGGGCTGGCTTGCCAGACAGAGCTCAGTCGTTGGGTTTGTCGATGCTGTAGGGACGGACCCGAGCACAGACGCCGTGTCCAGTCTTCTCATGCGAAAAATCCTGAAGAAAGACATCTGGCGCGCGGCTGCCATGGTGGTGAGGCACCGGGTCACGCACCCTGGCTCGTCCATCTATGATTATCTCATGCGAGAACAAGGCACCAAGGGCCATGGGAGGTGACGTACACGAGAGCTGGCCCACGAGCCAGAGCTCAGCCTCTTGGGTTTTGCGACGCTGCAGGGATGGACCCGAACACAGACGTCATGCTAGTCCTTAATCATGAGGCGGCCGTGGGCGGGCTTGCAAGGGCGTACCACGTTCATGGTATCGAAGTACCGGACAGGCACATAATAATCGTGAAGCAACTCATGGAAGGAGGCAAGCTAGTTTAGGTAAATGTATGAACAATACATGCCGCAGGGACGGACCCATGCGGCCTTGGGATGATGCAGCCCAAGGGGCGCCCCCAACAGAGTAAATTTAAAGATGCAAAGGATACATGTCGCAGGGACAGACCCATGCGACCTGGGGATAATGCAGCCCGAGGGGCGCCCCAATTGAATGAACCGGAAAATATCACCTGGCACCGTTGTTGGAGGGTTGTTGAAGTAGCTGTAGACGCGCGCTTGCTACGTCTTGAGCTTGCATTGGTTTTCCTTGAAGAGAAAAGGGTGATGCAGCAAGAGTAGCGTAGGTATTTCCCTTAGTTTTTGAGAACCAAGGTATCAATCCAGTAGGAGGCTCCTCAAAAGTCCCACGCACCTACACAAACAAACAAAGAACTCGCAACCTACGCAATAAAGGGGTTGTCAATCCCTTCACGGCCACTTGCGAAAGTGAGATCTGATAGAGATAGTATGATAAGATAAATATATATTTGGTATTTTATAATATAGATGCAAAAAGTAAAGATGCAAATAAAAGTAGATTGAAAGCAAATATGATAAAAGATAGACCCGGGGGCCATAGGTTTCACTAGAGGCTTCTCTCGAGATAGCATAAGTATTATGGTGGGTGAACAAATTACTGTCGAGCAATTGATAGAAAAGTGAATAATTATGAGATTATCTAGGCATGATCATGTATATAGGCATCACGTCCGCAACAAGTAGACCGACTCCTGCCTGCATCTACTACTATTACTCCAGACATCGACCGACTCCTGCCTGCATCTAGAGTATTAAGTTCATAAAGAACAGAGTAACACATTAAGCAAGATGACATGATGTATAGGGATAAACTCAAGCAATATGATATAAACCCCATGTTTTTATCCTCGATGGCAACAATACAATACGTGCGTTGCTGCCCCTGCTGTCACTGGGTAAGGACAACGCAAGATTGAACCCAAAGCTAAGCACTTCTCCCATGGCAAGAAATATCAATCTAGTAGGCCAAACCAAACTGATAATTCGAAGAGACTTGCAAAGATAACTCAATCATACATAAAAGAATTCAGAGGAGATTGAAATATTATTCATAGATAAACTTGATCATAAACCCACAATTCATCGGATCTCGACAAACACACCGCAAAAAGAGTTTACATCAAATAGATCTCCACAAGAGAGGGGGAGAACATTGTATTGAGATCCAAAAAGAGAGAAGAAGCCATCTAGCTAATAACTATGGACCCGAAGGTCTGTGGTAAACTACTCACAACTCATCGGAGGGGCTATGGTGTTGATGTAGAAGCCCTTCATGGTCGATTACCCCTCCGGTGGAGCACCGGCGAAGGCTCCAAGATGGGATCTCGCGGATACAGAACGTTACGGCGGTGGAAATTGTGTTTCGTTGGCTCTCTGGATGTTTTTGGGGTACGTAGGCATATATAGGAGGAAGAAGTACGTCGGTGGCCGCCCGAGGGGCCCACAAGACAGGGGGCGCGCCCTGTAGGGGTGGGCGCGCCCTCCCGTCTCGTGGCCGCCTCGGCTGCTTCTTGACTTGCACTCCAAGTCCTCTGGATCACGTTCGTTCCAAAAATCACGCTCCCGAAGGTTTCATTCTGTTTGGACTCCGTTTGATATTCCTTTTCTTCAAAATAATGAAATAGGCAAAAAAAAACAACAATACTTGCTGGGCCTCCGGTTAGGAGGTTAGTCCCAAAAATGATATAAATGTGTAAAATAAAGCCCATAAACATCCAAAAGGGGTAATATAATTGCATGGAACAATCAAAAATTATAGATACGTTGGAGACGTATCAAGCATCCCCAAGCTTAATACCTGCTCGTCCTCGAGTAGGTAAATGATAAAAACAGAATTTTTGATGTGGAATGCTACCTAGCATAATTCTCAATGTAATTTTCTTTGTTGTGGCTTGAATGTTCAGATCCAAATGATTCAAAATAAAAGTTCATATTGATAAAAGAAATAGTAACACTTCAAGCATACTAATCAAAGTAATCATGTCTTCTCAAAATAGCATGGCAAAAGAAAGTTCATCCCTAAAAAATTATATAGTTAGGTTATGCTTCATTTTTGTCACACAAAGATGTTCCCAACTTCTATACCCCCGATGACAAGCCAAGCAATTGTTTCATATTTAAATAATCTCAAACTTTTTCAATCTTTACGCAATACATGAGCGTGAGCCATGGATATAGCACTATGGGTGGAATAGAATATGATGATTGGGATTGTGTGGAGAAGACAAAAAAGGAGAAAGTCTCACATTGACGAGGATAATCAACATGCTATGGAGATGCCCATCAATTGATGTCAACATGAGGAGTAGGGATTGCCATGCCACTAGAGCTATAAATGAATGCTCTACAAAAGAAAACTAGTGGGTGTGCATCCAACTTGCATGCTCACGAAGACCTAGGGCATTTGAGGAAGCCCATCGTAGGAATATACAAGCCAAGTTCTATGATGAAAAATTCCCACTAGTATATAAAAAAACAGCCTATGAGACTCACTATATGAAAAACATGGTGCTACTTTGAAGCACAATATATGAGACTCACTACATGAAGAACAAGGTGCTAATTTGAAGCACAAGTGTGGAAAAAGAGATAGTAACATTGCCCCTTTTCTTTTCTTTTCTTTTCTTTTCTTTTCTTTTTTTCTTTTCTTTTTTCTTTTGGGCCTTTTTTTTCCTTTTTTCTTTTTGGCCTTTCTTCTTCTTTATTCTTTTTTTCTTTGGGCAATGCTCTAATAATGATGATCATCACACTTCTATTGGTTACAACATATGAATTACAACTCGAAACTAGAACAAGATATGACTCTATATGAATGCCTCCGGCGGTGTACCGGGATGGTGCAATGAATCAAGAGTTACATGTATGAAAATTATGCATGGTGGCTTTGCTACAAATACGATGTCAACTACACGATCATGCAATGGCAATATGACAAAGGTAATGTATGTCATGATGATGAACGGAACGGTGGAAAGTTGCATGACAATATATCTCGGAATGGCTATGGAAATGCCATAATAGGTAGGTATGGTGGCTATTTTGAGTAAGATATAAGGAGGTTTATGTGTGATAGAGCGTATCGTATCACGGGGTTTGGATGCACCGGCGAAGTTTGCACCAACTCTCAAGGTGAGAAAGGGCAATGCACGGTACCGAAGAGGCTAGCAATGGTGGAAAGGTAAAAGTGTGTATAATCCATGGACTCAACATTAGTCAAAAGAACTCATATACTTATTGGAAAAATTTAGAAGTCATCAAAAATCAAGCACTACGCGCATGCTCCTAGGGGGATAGATTGGTAGGAAAAGACCATCGCTCGTCCCCGACTGCCACTCATAAGGATGCACAAGCCAGGTGTACCATACGTGCATGCTACGGGACTTGCTAACTTCAACACAAGCATTCTTTAAATTCATAATCACCCAACTAGCATGACTTTAATATCACTACCTCCATGTCTCAAAACAATTATCAAGTATCAAATTGATCATAACATCCAATTCACCTCCTATGATAGTTTTTATTATACCCAACTTGGATGCCTACCATTCTAGGATCAATTTTATAACCATAGCAAATACCATGATGTTCTAAAATACTCTCAAAATAATATAAGTGAAGCATCAGAGACTAGCAATTTCTGCAAAAATAAGCCACCGCCGTGCTCTAAAAGATATAAATGAAGCACTAGAGCAAAAACTATCAAGCTCAAAAGATATAAGTGAAGCACATAGCATATTCTAATAAATTCAATCAAGTAGGCATCTCCCAAAAGGTGTGTACAGCAAGGATTATTGTGGTAAACTAAAAATCAAATAGTAATATAATACATGACGCTCCAAGCAAAACACATATCATGTGGCGAATAAAAATATAGCTCCAAGTAAAGTTACCAATGAACGAAGACGAAAGAGGGGATGCCTTCCCGGGGCATCCCCAAGCTTAAGATTTTGGCTATTCTTGAATATATTTGGGTGCCTTGGGTATTCCCAAGCTTAGGCTCTTACCACTCCTTATTCCATAGTCCATCAAAGATTTACCCAAAACTTGAAAACTTCACAACACAAAACTCAACAGGAAATCTTATAAGCTCCGTCAGTGAAAGAAAACAAAACCACCACATAAGTTACTGTAATGAACTCATTATTTATTTATTTTGGTGTTAAACCTACTGTATTCCAACTTCTCTATGGTTTATAAACTATTTTACTAGCCATAGATGCATCGAAATAAGCAAACAACACACGAAAAATAGAATCTGTCAAAAACAGAACAGTCTGTAGCAATCTGTAACTAACGCAAACTTCTGGAACTTTAAAAATTCTACCAAAATAGGAAGTCCTGGACAATTTGTCTATTGATCAGAAGCAAAAAGAATCAATGCAAAAGGACGTTTCCGTGATTTAAGAAAACTAATTTCATGCGTGCAAAGTTTCTGTTTTTCAGCAGAATCAAATAAACTATCATCATAGGTTATCCTATAGGTTCTACTTGGCACAAACACTAATTAAAAGATAAAAACATATCTAAACATAAGGTATATGCAATATTTATTACTAAACATGAACAAAAACAAAAAACACAAATAAAATTGGGTTGCCTCCCAACTAGCGCTATCGTTTAATGCGCCTAGCTAGGCATAAAAGCGAAGATAGATCTAAGTAGTGTCATCTTTGGCACTCAATTCATAAGTAGCCCGCATGATAGATTCATAAGGTAATTTGACTTTATTTCTTGGAAAGTGCTCCATGCCTTTCTTTAATGGAAATTGGAATCTAATATTCCCTTCCTTCATATCAATAATCGCACCAATCATTCTAAGGAAAGGTCTACCAAGAATAATAGGGAAATAAAGATTGCAATCAATATCAAGAACGATAAAATCTATGGGCACCAAATTTATATTTGCAACAATGAGAAAATCATTGATCCTTCCCATTGGCTTTTTAATGGTGGAATCCGCAAGGTGCAAATTTAAAGAGCAATCATCAAGATCATGGAAACCTAGAATATCACATAAAGTTTTCGGAATCGTGGAAACACTAGCACCCAAATCACACAGAGCAAAACACTCATGATCTTTAATTCTAATCTTTATATTAGGTTCTCATTCATCATTACGCTTTCTAGGTATAGAAACTTCCAAATTAAGTTTTTCATCATAAGATTGCATCAAGGCATCAACAATATGTTTGGTAAAAGCTTTATTTTGACTATAAGCATGAGGAGAATTAACAACGGATTACAACAAGGAAATACAACCTTCTAAAGAACAATTATCATAATCAAATTCCTTGAAATCCGAGATAGTGGGTTCAGTAATATTTAAAGTCATGACCTCTCCAATCCCACTTTTACCAAATTTAGCATCAAGATCTAAAAACTCCGAATTCTTGGGACGCCTTCTAACTAAAGTTGACTCATCTCTAGTCCCATTATTATCAAGATTCATATTGCAAAACAAAGATCTAATAGGAGACACATCAACAACTTTGAGATCTTCATCATTATTTTCATGGAAACTAGAAGAACACGCTTTTACAAAGCAATCTTTCTTAGCATGCAATCTAGCGGTTCTTTCCGTGCACTCATCAATGGAAATTCTCATTGCTTTGAGAGACTCATTGATATCATGCTTAGGAGGAAAAGATCTAAGTTTAAGAGAATCAACATCAAGCGAAAGTCTATCAACGTTCCTAGCCAAATCATCAACCTTGAGCAATTTTTCTTCAAGCAAAGCATTAAAATTCTTTTGAGAAATTATAAATTCTTTCACGCCATTCTCAAAATCAGAGGGCATCTTATTAAAATTACCATAATAATTATTGTAGGAATTTCCATAATTATTAGAGGAATTACCTCTAGAATCAAAGTTTCCTCTATAAGCATTGTTTCCAAAATTATTCCTACCAACAAAATTCACATCTATAGATTCATTACTATTCTCAATCAAAGTAGACAAAGGCATATCATTGGGATCAAGAGGAGTATTTTTAGTAGCAAACAACTTCATAAGTTCATCCATCTTTCCACTCAAAACATAGATTTCTTCTATAGCATGCACTTTTTTACTAGAAGATCTTTCGGTGTGCCATTGAAAATAATTAGCCATAATATTATCAAGAAGTTTTGTAGCATCTCCTAACGTGATTTCCATAAACGTGCCTCCCGCGGCCGAATCTAAGAGATTTCTAGAAGCAAAGTTCAAACCGGATAAAAATTTTGTATGATCATCCATAAATTCAAACCATGAGTAGGGCAATTGCGAATCATCAATTTCATTCTTTCCCAAGATTGGGCAACATGCTCATGATCAAGTTGTTTAAAATTCATAATATCGTTCCTAAGAGTGATGATCTTAGCGGGAGGAAAATACTTAGAGATAAAAGCATCTTTGCACTTGTTCCAAGAATCAATACTATTTTTAGGCAAAGACGAAAACCAAACTTTAGCATGATCTCTAAGTAAAAACGGAAATAACTTCAATTTAACAATATTGTTATCCATATCTTTCTTCTTTTGCATATCACACAAATCAACAAAGTTGTTTAGATGAGTAGCGGCATCTTCACTAGGAAGGCCGGCGAATTGATCTTTCATAACAAGATTCAGCAAAGCAGTATTGATTTCACAAGACTCAACATCATTAAGAGGAGCAATCGGAGTACTAAGGAAATCATTATTATTGGCATTGGAGAAATCACACAATTTGGTATTATCTTGCGCCATGGCAACAAGTAATCCAACACACAAGCAAACAGAAAAAGGCAAGCGAAAAAGAGAGGAGAAGATTGGGAAAGAGAGGGCAAATAAAACAGCAAGGGTGGAGTGGGGGAGAGGAAAACGAGAGGCAAATGGCAAATAATGTAAATGAGAGGGCGATGAGTTTGTGATGGGTACTTGGTATGTCTTGACTTGAGCAAAGTCCTCCCCGGCAACGGCGCCAGAAATCCTTCTTGCTACGTCTTGAGCTTGCGTTGGTTTTCCTTGAAGAGGAAAGGGTGATGCAGCAATAGTAGCGTAAGTATTTCCCTCAGTTTTTGAGAACCAAGGTATCAATCTAGTAGGAGGCTCCTCAAAAGTCCCACGCACCTACACAAACAAACAAAGAACTCGCAACCTACGCAATAAAGGGGTTGTCAATCCCTTCACGGCCTCTTGCGTAAGTGAGATCTGATAGAGATAGTATGATAAGATAAATATATTTTTTGTATTTTATAGTATAGATGCAAAAAGTAAAGATGCAAATAAAAGTAGATTGAAAGCAAATATGATAAAAAATAGACCCGGGGGCCATAAGTTTCACTAGAGGCTTCTCTCAAGATAGCATAAGTATTACGGTGGGTGACCAAATTACTGTCGAGCAATTGATAGAATAGCGAATAATTATGAGATTATCTAGGCATGATCATGTATATAGGCATCACATCCGCAACAAGTAGACCGACTCCTGCCTGCATCTACTACTATTACTCCACACATCAACCGACTCCTGCCTGCATCTAGAGTATTAAGTTCATAAAGAACAGAGTAACGCATTAAGCAAGATGACATGATGTAGAGGGATAAACTCAAGCAATATGATATAGACCCCATCTTTTTATCCTCGATGGCAACAAGACAATACGTGCCTTGCTGCCCCTGCTGTCACTGGGTAAGGACACCGTAAGATTGAACCCAAAGCTAAGCACTTCTCCCATGGCAAGAAAGATCAATCTAGTAGGCCAAACCAAACTGATAATTCGAAGAGACTTGCAAAGATAACTCAATCATACATAAAAGAATTCAGAGGAGATTCAAATATTATTCATAGATAAACTTGATCATAAACCCACAATTCATCGGATCTCGACAAACAGACCGCAAAAAGAGTTTACATCGAATAGATCTCCACAAGAGAGGGGGAGAACATTGTATTGAGATCCAAAAAGAGAGAAGAAGCCATCTAGCTAATAACTATGGACCCGAAGGTCTGTGGTAAACTATTCACAACTCATCGGAGGGGCTATGGTGTTGATGTAGAAGCCCTCCATGGTCGATTCCCCCTCCGGCGGAGCACCGACGAAGGCTCCAAGATGGGATCTTGCGGATACAGAAGGTTACGGCGGTGGAAATTGTGTTTCGTTGGCTCTCTGGATGTTTTCGGGGTACACAGGCATATATAGGAGGAAGAAGTACATCGGTGGCCTCCCGAGGGGCCCACAAGACAGGGGGCGCGCCCTGTTGGGGTGGGCGCGCCCTCCCCTCTCGTGGCCGCCTTGTCTGCTTCTTGACTTGCACTCCAAGTCCTCCAGATCACGTTCGTTCCAAAAATCACGCTCCCGAAGGTTTCATTCCGTTTGGACTCCATTTGATATTCCTTTTCTTCGAAATACTGAAATAGGCAAAAAAACAACAATACGGGCTGGGCCTCCGGTTAGTAGGTTAGTCCCAAAATGATATAAATGTGTAAAATAAAGCCCATAAACATCCAAAAGGGGTAATATAATAGCATGGAACAATCAAAAATTATAGATACATTGGAGACATATCAGCGCTGGAGGAGTTGCTACTCATGAGCCTCCTGGGTCCTGAAGCTCGGGAGGCTCTGGAGGTCCCGAGGGCTCGCGAGGAACCATCGCCATCTCCGCCTGGACCGCCTGAAGCCGGGTCTCCTGAGCCGCCAGAACGCTCAGCAGGCGACACTGGAAGGTAATAGCCGCATTCAGCAAGCCAAAAAGCATGCGAACGTAGCTATGAGGTGGACCCTCGCATCGGCCAATGCGCGAAGGCCAGAAGTGCTCCTGGGATGCAAATTCGTTGAGCCATAGGTGCTGACGCAGACGCGCAGCTCATCGTCCTCGCCAGGACAAGGGGCTGCATCGGGTGGTGGGCGGCGGTCACCACCCATGGCTCTCGCCTCTTGAAGCTCCTCGGTCGTCTTGGTGATGAACTCCCGAGCACCTGGCACCCCGTGCCTTGTGCCCTCGAGAGGGAAGCGTGCGATGAAGCATGCCCCCATGTGGTGCCCGAGCGCCTCCCTCGTGACATTGGCTAAGTCAGAGGCCCTCCAGAAGAGAGCCCCCAAGCCCAGCCTGAGGAGGGCGCCAGGTGCGCCTTCCTATGCGAGGGAGGGAGGCGCCCCATCCGTGGGCGCAGGTCCTGAGGTGGTGCCGTTGGAGACACCGCTTTCCCGAGGCTCTTGACGGAGCAACAGCTTCTTCTTCTACGGGACTGCCTCAGGAGGGTAGATGGCGCCTTCATTGTCTGGCTCTTCAATCGCTGCGGCCTGGTAGGTGCGCTCGAGGGAGCACACCGCGTCCTTCTCTTTGCAAGCGATCGTGATGATGTCGTGGTTCCCTGGCATCTTGAGGCCGTTGTAGCCGTGGTGGGTCACCGCCATGAACTTGGCCAGGGCCGGATACCCAAGGATGGCATTGTACTGCAGGCGGATGTGGGCGACGTTGAATTCGATGAGCTCGGTGCGGTAGTTGTCGCGCTGGCCGAAGGTGACGGGGAGCCGGATCTGCCCTATCGGGGTGGTGGAACCATCGGTCACTCCTGAGAAGGGCTTGGTGGGATGCAGCTAATCATATGGCACTTGGAGGCGGTCGAACGTCTCGATGGACAGAACATTGAGCCCCGCCCCACCATCGATGATGGTATTGGTTACAAGGACATTGCTGATGACGGGCGAGCAAAGCATCGGGAGGGTGCCGGCAGTTACCGCGCACTTGAGCTGGTCGGACAAGCTGAAGGTGATGGTACACTTGCCACCTGAGCGGGCGTGTGGCCTCGGGCCTAGGAAGGGCCGTGTTCACCTCACGAGCGAACTGCTTGAAGATGCGTTGGGAGGCTGGGGCCTGAGCGCCACCCAAGATGCAGGCGATGGCGCACGGCTCCTGGAAGCCCCCAGCCCCCTCGTCCTGCTGGTGGTCGTCGTTCCTCCTTGGTGGTGGCGGCAGCGGAGGAAGGCCGGCATTTCCCTGAGGTCGGTCCTCACGAGGTTAATCTCTCTAGGCGCCCTCGCGAGGCTGGCCTTGCCAGCGGTCCTCACAAGGCCGGTCGCACCACTCCTGGCGAGGGCCGCGGTCATCCCAGCGTCCTCCGCTTCGTCCTCCTCCATGGCTGTAGCCCCGATCGTTGTGCTCAGGGCATTGACCAAGGCGCCCATCGCGAATGGCCCTGACTTCCTGACAGTCGTTGGTGTTGTGGCTGTGTATGTTGTGGAAGATGCAGAAAGGACGGCTGCTCTTGGACGACTCTGGGTGGTCGCAGCCACGCTTCATCTCTGGTTCTGCCGCAAGCACGACAGCCCCCTTGCACTTCATGTCCTTGGCCTTGGCCTTCTTGTCTTCTGGGTCGGCAGCTGGAAGCTCGAGGAGGGAGAGGCGCCCTTCCTCAGCTCTCGCGCACTTGGTCGCCATGTTGAACATCTCCAGAGCTGTACACAGGTCCTCGTGGATGGTGAGCTCCTCCTTCATCTTGACATCACGGACACCATCAGAGAATGCTGAGATGATGGCTTCGTCCGAAACCTTGGGGATCTTGAGGCGAACGTTGTTGAAGCGCTGCATGTACTTCTGCAGGGTCTCCCCTGGCTGCAGGTCACCAGCGGCAGGCGAGCGGTCACACGTGCCCTAGAAGTTGGCGATGAAACGCTTGCGCATCTCTCCCCAGGAGGAGATCGATCCTGCGGGCAGATTCAGGAGCCACGAGTGCGCGCCATCCTTGAGGGCCATGGGAAACCAATTCGCCATGACCTTCTCGTCGCCGCTGGCCGCCTCGATGCTCAGCTCGTAGAGCTGCAGGAACTCCGCAGGGTCGGGGGTGCCGTCCTAACGTGGAGGCAGGCCAGGCTTGAACTTGCCTGGCCAGACGATGCTGCATAGCTCAGGGGCGAAGGAGCGGCAGCCCGCTGTGGTCACCGGGGCCCATCATGGAGGCGGATCCTGGTCTTGGTACTCACCCGCCACCACCACAGGTGGTGCGTGGTGTTAACGCGGTGGCGGAGGGAGCGCTGGAGCACCCTCTTGCGGCTGCTGGACCTCCTGGCAACTTTATTCATCGCACGCCGGTGCCCTGCATGGTGGATCGCGCTGCGGGGCCGCGCGCCTCAATCTGGGAACGACATCTTGACGGGGAGGTGGTGGAGGCGCTCCATGGGCTACGTCGCCCGTGGCGGGAGGCGGGCAAGGTAGCAAGAGGGACGGTGCAGGAGAGCCCCCAGCGGCGCTTACGAGCTCGACGATGCGGTCAAGCCAGTCTTCGTAGAGGTTGTCTACCGGGCGATAACGCAGGAGCTCATGTGCCATGAGCAGCGCAGCCTACGCATTCATTGGGCCGCGACGAGCATGAGATGATGAGCCGGCCAGAGTCAGCGACGGGGTGACGGTGCGTCCGTCCCGCCGCACGGAAGGGTGCAGCGATGAAGCTTGCTGGTCGTGCCTCGCCGGGCCGATGGTGGCGTTGGGGGCGGGTGATGGAGAACGACGAGGAGGCCCGCCGAGGGGCGCCATCTGGGCGACACAAGCGGCAAGAGCGGCTCGACGCTCGGCACAGGCTCGACGAGCATCAGCCATGGAGACGGTGGAGCCGTGGCGAGTCGGTCGACAGAAGAAAGGCTTCAACGCACCCCTACCTGGCGCACCAAGTGTCAGATTCAGCGTTCCATAGACCCTTGAGAGGTTCAAACTTTGGGGTGCGTGCGAAGAACTCTCTCTCTTCCCAGCTCGCCCGCCCAACGATCCCACGGCCTAGCTCGACGAACCCAAAGAACAAGAGACACAGAGGATTTATCCTGGTTCGGGCCACCTTGCGGTGTAATACCCTACTCCAGATTTGTGGTGGATTGCCTCGAGGGGTTGAGGATGAACTAGTACAGTAGAGGAACTGCCTCATGAGACGAGGTGTGCTTGAGCTCGATGAGCTGGTGAGGTGGTCAGGGTAGAATGGCCCTAATCTGAGATGCCTTGCTATGGTGGTGGCTAAGTCCTATTTATAGTGGCCTTGGTCCTCTTCCCAAATGTAGGCAGGAAGGGATCCCACAACGGCCAAATTTGAAGGGAGACAACTAGTACAAGCTATCCTGACAAAAGTAGTATTCGCCTGCAAAGGCTCTAGTGGTGACGCTGCTGTGGGCTCTGCGATGACCTCTGTCATGTCGTCCTGGCGGTCTTGGTCTCGTTGCATTGATATGGAAACCTTTGCTTGATTCCTCGGGACCCCGCGCCTGCGCTTGCCTCCTTAGCACCAAAGAGGAAACTGGTACACTGTGCCCGCTGGCGCCCGCTTGGCCTTGGTCGTCGTGGCTCACGTCATGCGAACCTCGCGAGGTGCACCTTGCATTGATATCTCCGCTCCTCCGGAGCCAACCTAGTGAGGCTGCCCCCAGGGAGGTCTGGTGTCGTCTGCCTCGCGAGGGTCTTGAGTTGTTGTTGCTGAAGCTGGGCCATACCGGGCTGTTGACGGAGCCACACCACGGGCTGCAGGAAGGCAAGTTTGGGCAACCCCGTTCCCCGGACGCCAACACCTGTCCACCCACATATCAAATTATCAAAATAACGAACGCGAATCATATGAGCGTGATGAAAACTAACTTGACAACAATTCCCATGTGTCCTCGGGAGCGCTTTGCTTTATATAAGAGTTTGTCCAGGCTCGTCCTTTGCTACAAAAAGGATTGGGCCACCTTGCTGCACCTTGTTTACATTTATTACTAGTTACCCGTTACGATTTATCTCATCACAAAACTATCTATTACCAATAATTTCAGTGGCTTGCAGAGAATACCTTGCTGAAAACCGCTTGTCATTTCCTTCTCTTCATCGTTGGATTCGACACTCTTACTTATCGAAAGGACTACAATAGATTCCCTATACTTGTGGATCATCAAGACTTTTCTAGCGCCGTTATCGGGGAGTGAAGCGCCTTTGGTAAGGAAACATTTACATATTGTGCTGAAATTTACAATCACTTCTATGGAAAATAATCCTTTGAGGGGTTGTTCGGGGTATCTTCACCTCGACCGGATTAGCAAAGAGTTGATCCTCAACCTACTGCACCTACTGAAAATATTTATTATGAAATTCCTTCGAATATGATATAGAAACTGCTAGCTAATCCTTATGCAGGAGATGGAACATTACATCCTGATATGCACCTAATCTATGTGATGAAGTTTGTGTATTATTTAAGCTTGAAGGTATGCCCGAGGATGTTGTCAAGAATAAGTTCTTCCCTTTATCTTTGAAGGGAAAGGCATTGACATGGTATTGGCTATGTGATGATATTGGATCATGGAACTACAACCGATTGAAATTGGAATTTCATCAGAAGTTTTATCCTATGCATCTGGTTCATCATGATCGGAGAAGGAGAAAGTATCCCTCAAGCTCGGGGGAGGCTTAAGTCAATGTGATATTCATGCCCCAATCATGAGCTCTCAAGAGAAATTATTATTCAAAAAAATTATGCTCGGCTTTCTCGTAATGATCGATCCATGCTCGATACTTCTTGTACTGGTTCCTATATGAAGAAGGATATTGAATTCAAATGGGATTTATTGGAAAGAATTAAACGCAACTCTAAAGATTGGGAACTCGACTAAGGTAAAGAGTCAGGTATAAACCTTAAGTTTGATTGTGTTAAATCTTTTATGGATACCGATACTTTTCGTGATTTTAGCTCTAAATATGGACTTGACTCTGAGATAGTAGTTTCTTTCTGTGAATCTTTTGATACTCATGTTGATCTCCCTAAGGAGAAGTGGTATAAATACCATCCTCCCATTGAAGTTAAAGTAGTTGAACCTATTAAAGTTGAAGAATAAACTATTACTTACAATTTTGATCTTATTGTTCCTACTGCTTATTTTGAGAGACCACCTTTTCTTGTTAGAATTAAGGATCATGCTAAAGCTTCAACTGTGGTTTGTAAGAGTTATATTAGAACACCTACACCCCCTGAGCAAATTAAAGTTGAACCTAGTATTGCTATGGTTAAAGATCTCTTGGTTCATAATATTGATGGGCATGTTATTTATTTCTATGATGAAGGTGCTAGAATTGCTAAACCCGATATGAAAGATAAACCTAGACCTGTTGTTGGCATGCCTGTTGTTTCTGTTAAAATAGGAGATCATTGTTATCATGGCTTATGCGATGTGGGTGCTAGTGTGAGTGCAATTCATTATACCTTGTATGAAGAAATTATGAAGGATATTGCACCTGCTGAGATAGAAGATATTGATGTTACTATTAAGCTTGCCAATAGAGATATTGTTTCACCAATTGGGATTGTTAGAGATGTTGAAGTCTTGTGTGGACAAATTAAATACCCTACTGATTTTCTTGTTCCTAGTTCTCACAAGATAACTTTTGTCCCATTATATTTGGTAGACCTTTCTTGAATACAGTTAATGCTAAGATAGTCTGCGAGAAAGATATTGCAACTGTTGGTTTAGGAGATATGTCTCCTGATTTTAATTTCTCTAAATTTCGTAGGCAACCCCATGATAAAGAATTGCCAAGTAAGGATGAATTTATTGGTCTTGCTTCTATTTCCGTGCCTCCTATAGATCCCTTAGAACAATATTTGCTAGACCATGATAATGATATGTTTATGAATGAAAAAAGGGAAATTGATGAAGTATTTTTTAGTCAAGGGCCTATTTTGAAACACAATTTGCCTATTGAAATCCTCGGAGATCCTCCTCCACCCAAGGGTGATCCCATGTATGAGCTTAAACAATTACCTGATACTGCTACACTTGAGCTTGCGTTGGTTTTTCCCTTGAAGAGGAAAGGGTGATGTAGCAAAGTAGAGTAAGTATTTCCCTCAGCTTTTGAGAACCAAGGTATCAATCCAGTAGGAGACAACGCGCAAGCCACCGAATACATGCACAAACAAACACCAACTTGCACCCAACGCGATATAGGGGTTTTCAATCCCTTCACGGTTATTTGCAAAGTGAGATCTGATATAGATGGATAAACGGTAAAGTAATGTTTTTGGTATTTTTGGTTTATGGAATGGAAAGTAAAAGATTTGAAATAAAGTAAATAGGAAACTAAAATTGTAGATCGGAAACTTATATGATGGAAAGTAGAGCTGGGGGCCATAGGTTTCACTAGAGGCTTCTCTCAAGATAGAAATTATTACGGTGGGTGAACAAATTACTGCCGAGCAATTGATAGAGAAGCGCAAAGTTATGATGATATCTAAGGCAATGATCATGAATATAGGCATCATGTCCGTATCAAGTAGACTGACTCCTGCCTGCATCTACTACTATTACTCCAAACATCGACCGCTATCTAGCATGCATCTAGAGTATTAAGTTCATAAAGAACGGAGTAACGCCTTAGGCAAGATGACATGATGTAGAGGAATTAACTCGAGCAATATGATGAAAACCCATATTTTTATCCTCGATGGCAGCAATACAATACGTGCCGGTTCCCCTTCTGTCACTAGGATTGAGCACCACAAGATTGAACCCAAAGCTAAGCACTTCTCCCATTTCAAGAAAAACCAATTTAGTTGGCCAAACCAAATCGATAGTTCGAAGAGACTTGCAAAACTATCAAATCATGCATATAAGAATTCATAGAAGATTCAAATAATATTCATAGATAAGCTGATCATAAATCCACAATTCATCGAATCTCGACAAACACACCGCAAAAGAGTATTACATAAAATAGATCTCCAAGAACACCGAGGAGAACTTTGTATTGAGAAACAAAGAGAGAGAAGAAGCCATCTAGCTACTAGCTATGGACCCGTAGGTCTGTGGTAAACTACTCACACTTCATCGGAGAGGCAATGGTGTTGATGTAGAAGCCCTTCGTGATCGAACCCCCCTCCGGTAGAATGCCAGAAAAGGCCCCTAGATGGGATCTCACTGGTACAGAAGGTCGCGGCGGTGGAAAAGTGGGTTCGTCGCTCCCCTGAAAGTTTTTGGGATATTTGAGAATATATAGGCGGAAGAAATAGGTCAGTGGAGTCACAAGGGGCCCACAAGGGTGGGGGGCGTGCCCTTCCCCCCTGGGAGCGCCCTCTGACCTTGTGGCCACCTCATGGATTCCCTGACGTGCACTCCAAGCCCTCTGGATGTCTTCTGGTCCAAGAAAAATTATTGCAAAAGTTTCATTCCGTTTGGTATTCCTTTTCTGCAAAACTCTAAAACAAGGGGAAAAACACGAACTGGCACTGGGCTCTAGGTTAATAGGTTAGTCTCAAAAATCATATAAAATAGCATATTAATGCATATAAAACATCCAAAACAGATAATATAATAGCATGGAACAATAAAAAATTATAGATACATTCGAGATGTATCAGATACTCTGAAATATGCTTATCTTGATGAAAACAAGATATATCCTATATTAGTGCTAACCTTTCAGAGCATGAAGAAAAGAAATTATTGAAAACTCTGAAGAAGCACCATGCCGCTATTGGATATATTCTTGATGATCTTAAGGGCATTAGTCCCACTCTATGTCAGCACAAAATAAAATTGGAGAAAGATGCTAAACCAGTTGTTGATCATCAACGATGGTTAAATCCTAAGATGAAAGAAGTGGTAAGAAATGAAATACTAAAGCTTCTGGAGGCAGGTATAATTTATCCTATTGCTGATAGTCAATGGGTAAGCCCTATTTATTGTGTCCCTAAGAAGGAGGTATTACTGTTGTTCCTAATGATAAGAATGAACTGATTCCACAAAGAATTGTTCAGGTTTTAGAATGGTAATTGATTTTCGCAAATTGAATAAAGATACTAGAAAAGATCATTACCCTCTACCTTTTATCGATCAAATGCTAGAAATACTATCCAAACATACTCATTTTTGCTTTCTAGATGGTTATTCTGGTCTCTCCCAAATACCTGTGTCAAAAGATGATCAGGAGAAAACCACCTTTACTTGCCCTTTCGGTACCTTTTCTTATAGACATATGCCTTTTGGTTTATGTAATGCACCCGCTATGTTTCAAAGATGTATGACTTCTATATTCTCTGATTTTTGTGAAAAGATTGTTGAGGTTTTCATGGATGATTTCTCGGTTTACAGAACTTCTTTTGACGATTGCTTAAGCAACCTTGATCGAGTTTTGCAGAGATGTGAAGAAACTAATCTTGTCTTGATTTGGGAGAAGTGGCACTTTATTGTTTATGACGGTATTGTCTTGGGGCATAAATTTCTGAAAGAGGTATTGAAGTTGATAAAGCTAAAGTATATGCTACTGAAAAGATGTCGTGTCCTAAAGATATCAAAGGTATAAGAAGTTTCCTTGGTCATGCTGGTTTCTATAGGAGGTTTATTAAAGACTTCTCTAAAATTTCTAGGCCTCTCACTAATCTCTTACAAAAAGATGTTCCGTTTGTTTTTGATGATGATTGTGTAGAAGCATTTGAAATACTTAAGAAAGCCTTGATTTCTGCTCCTATTGTTCAACCACCTGACTGGAACTTACCCTTTGAAATTATGTGTGATGCTAGTGATTATGCTGTTGGTGTTGTTCTAGGGCAAAGAGTTTTGGTGCGCGTCGGTCCTAAACAAACGATTTTTAACCCCTTTCCGCGATGGCATTTGGAACCGTCGCCAAGTGAGTGTGGGCGATAGGGGGGGTCCTTCCCACACGACCCAGAAACCGTCAGGGATAGGGAGCCTTGATGCATACAGTTGTCCCTATATAACCGTTTCCGATATCTCAAATATCCCAAATGCTTCATCCTTGCTACTCGTTTGTGCTCACATTGCGATCGCAGTCGGAGTTTTGTGGTTCTGCCTAAAACCAGGAAGATTCCAGGCACGGGAGTTTTCTAGGAAGATTCTAGGCACGGGAGTTTTGCGATGTCTGGCACATCACAAACAGTTCATGATTATAAACTGTGTACGATGGGTAGACAATCACGCACATTTAGTTTTCCCGCACAGTATGTGATAGTGTCTGACATCACACACGCTTTGCAAATGCCAACTGTGTGCATGCTTGCACACGTTTCCTCTCCGTGAACCATCTTGTATTATGGGTATATCGCAAACGTTTGTGTTTTACCAACCATGTGTGCCGTAATGACCTGCACAACGTAATTTTCCCCTAATTTAATTCCTACTATTTAAAATTGTACCTAATTTAAACTTGAAAGTAGGCTATAGCTTTATTCATATCCATCAGGTTCAAACAACCAATGCATTATTTGATTCACAGGTACATATGTTTAAGAATTACATAAGCACCAAATAAAGAATGATGTACTAGGGTTCTATACTTGTACTATTACAGATGGTAAAGAAAGAGGCGACATACATTCTAGTTGCTGAACAAGGTGAAGCGGAATGGCCCTATTGTGCTCTCCTGGATGCAGAAGGCATGCAAGACTCTAGTCCAACCTCTTGTGATGGCCGACCGCCAATCATGTAGTTTGAGAGGTAATCTTGAGTAAACTGCTTCATGACCCACTGCAAAAGAAAAAAGATTCAGATATTGTCATCTAACACAACTCATTACGGGCAGTAAAAAGAAGGCTACATGGTTCTTACTTACCATCATGCAGTTCACTATTGTCTTGAATAAAGTTTTAAAAAATAGTTCGATTGACATCTTTTGACCCATTTTAATAACAATATTTATCAGTTTCCTCACTTGATGCTGGTTCATGAATATCTCATTGCCCCATACGCAGAAAGGGTCGAAGTGTGGATCTTTGGCAATGATATATGTACCTAAAAGCACCAAGTTAATACTAGAAGCTAAATAAAAATTGAAAAATGATGTACTACAACAGTCCATCCATCCCATTATATAAGATTTTATTACATGTATATCTAGACATCATCAAAACATTAAGGTAACACTCTTCCTTGTTGCTATGTAGCCTGGGATTGCATATTTAGTCATTCAGTACAATGCATGTTGCTAAACAACAATTGAAAAACGAAAAGGCATGTTAACTGCAATATCCTTAACAACAACCAAATATCGTAATTCATAGTGGTATTGTTGAAACTGTTATTGATGAAATTGAACTGCACGGCAAATAGTTGCACATATAGAGCATCACATTGTGAAGAACTGCAATAAACAAGTCATAAGGACATCTCTAGGCGATCCTTAAAAAGTTAAAGGACTAAAACCCTGAGTGGATATATATATATATATATATATATATATATATATATATATACAGACGGTCTATTCTGCTAATATTAGCAGAATAAATATTCTGCACACCACTTCGGCACTGCACGCTCAACAGAAGCGCACTGCATCATTTTGACGACGAGCACTGCAATAGAGACTAGTGAACTTCTCGTCGGAAAAAACTGCACGCGTTATTTTTTCGGTACTGTTTTCGCTCTAATTTTTTAACCGTTTATCGGAATGAGGCGTGTAATATACCATTGAAAATCTATGGATTAGGCGCAACTTCGACATGTTGAACACTTTTCGAGATTACACACGGTTTAAGAGCAGTTTTGAAAATAGTGCGGCGGATGACGAGTGGCAGCGAGCGTTTTTTCGCGTTTTTTTATAAACCGCTTGTCGGAACGAAGCAAATGATACGATGTTGGATAGATATCATCGAGGCGCATCTTTTTCATATATAAATCTTTCTCTAATTCATTACGGTTTAAGAGCAGTTTCAAATTTACTAAATCGCGGAACTCAGTTTTTCAATTTTTTTGAAATTTTCGGTACTATTTTTGCTCCAGTTTTCTAACCGTTTGTCAAAACGAGACATATGATACGCCATTGGAAAGCTACGGACAAGGCGCAACTTTCATATGTTGAAATGGTTTTGAGATTCCTTACGATTTTTATTTAATTTTGAAAATCGTGTGGCTGACTTCGAGAGGCAGCGGCCGTTTTTCGCGAAATTTTTACAAACCGCTTTGTCTAAATGATTCAAATGATATGCCGTTGGAAAGATATCGACGAGACGGAACTTTTTCATGTAGAACACACTCTCTAATTGTTTACGATTTAAGAGCAGTTTTAAAATTAGTGAAAAGGGGACACTCTGTTTTTTTGCGACACCAAAATCGTCGTGGGACAGAAGAACGCACTGCTTCAAACTGAAAACCGCACTGCAACAGACAGTCAAGTGCAATGTATCATTTCTTTTTGTCAAACGTAAATTTCTCGCACAAGTTTTTGTTGTCTTTTTTTTAACTTTTTTGTGAACGAGAGTGGACCGCGACACTCCCAAAAATTAACCGCAACACTATCAAAAATGAACCTCATGAGTTTTTGTTGTATTTTTTTCATACTTATTAATTTTTTACGCGCGTTGACCAAGCAAGTGGACCTTTCATCGGACAGAAGAACGCACTACTTCAAACGGAAAACCGCACTGCAGCAGGCAGTCAAGTGAATTTCATGATTTCTTTTTGTCGGACATAAACTTCCTCGCAAAAGTTTTTGTAGTCTTTTTTCCAACTTTTTTTTATGAACGAGGGTGGACCGCAAAGATGAGGCAAGTGAACCATGACATATATCAAAGTGAACCACATTACTATCTTGTGGTTTCACTAAAATTTTCACACTTCTCATGTTGGGCGCAAGTGAACGACATCACTCTCAAAAGTGAACGACATTCGAAAACCGAAGGCACTGCAAGTGTTAACGTAGTCGACTGAATTCTAAAACACACGAAAACATTTTTGCGACACTCAAATTGACGAGTGAGCTTCATCCAACATAAAATCACACTGCTTCAGACGAAAAACGGCACTGCATACAAGGGTTAAGCGAGCTGCATGGATTCTTTTATCTTTTCTATAAAAAATTATGAACGAGTGGACCGCATAGAGGACGGGAAGTGAACCCCAACACTCTTAAGGGTGAATCTCATTACTTTCTTTTACTAGTTTAAATGTCTTTCAACAAACACAACATAAATTTTTTAAATACATTTTCCCAAGTGAAGTCTACTTCAAAGTCGTTCGGAGTGGACTTCTTTTAAGACCGGAGTGCACTGTAGTTTCCTCTTTTATTTTTTCTCTAGAGTTTAGTTTCCCCCTAGTGCACTGCATACATTTGTTTGGTTAATGAAATATGCACTACGGGGACGACGCGAGTGGACTACATTTTTTGTTTGCACGCTACACATTACACACAAGCATTCATCCACATCCATTTTTTACTCTCATTTCCACTCTGCATTTTCTCAAACAACAAAATGAACTTCTTTTAAAGGAACATCGATGCACTCTTCTCCTTCGTTACCGAGTGCACAACAAATTACTTTTCCAAAAAATGAAAAACATGGATATAGAGAGCAAATGAAAAACATGTATGTAGTGAACTACCTTGTTAGTTTTTCAGACAGCAAAACCACCAAAAAAATCAATATATGAAATACATCAGTTTAAAAAAATTACATCTTGGTCTAGGAAAATTTACAAAACGAAGTCCATTGTTTTCTTAGCATTTTTCACCATGGAAATAAAGCGAACCTCTCCATGAACAAAAGTAAACCTCTCAACAGAAATTAACACACAACTCATCTCACACTCGAGCATCATATTTGTGTTTTCTCAAACAATATAATGGACTTCAGAAAGAAAAAACGATGATATTCTTGTTTTCTCCTTCGTACATGTGTGCACTGCATCGATACAATCTGCACTGCAAAACGAGAAAACAAAAGTTAACTGCAGCAAATAAACATGGAGCAAATAAACGCCCGCACCGCGCGGTGCACCACTGGCGTACTACTTCATGCGCGCTCGCCGGGATGTCGGGAACTGCAGGGGATTGGGCAGGGGTTGCGAGGGAGAAGAAGGTGGATGACCACATGCCCTCCTACAGCTAGGCTACACGCACGCTGCACTGCACCTCGAGTGCCCGTGCACTGCAACAGCCACATGTCGCATTGCTCCCGCGAGGAGGGGAGGTGGAAGAAGGGGTCAGAGCGTCAGCTCATCGGCGGGAACTCACCGTAGGGACACGCGGGGACACCCGAACCCCACCGGCAAGCAGGAGATCGAGGTGGAGGAGCGGATGCTCGAAGCCAGTGGCTGCATTTCCATGGCTAATGAAGAGGGGTGGCCGGACGTTTGCCTAGACTGGTGCGGGAGGCTCGGAATTGGCGTGTTAGACGAAGCAGGGGATGAGCTACAGGTGCCAGAGCAGGGGAGATCGAGCAGCCTGTCGGTGAGGGAGAAATCAACGAAGGGAGGGGGAGGGGATGCACGACCATCCGGCATCGACGGATCTGGCGCGGTGGCCCTGCAGAGAGGAGGAAAATGCGTGGGTGGAGAAGGTGTCCTCGGCGAGGGGAGCACATGCGGCGGCCATCTGCTACTTGATTCGGTCGCCTGGCTGCGTGGCGAGGCCGGAACCGCCCGGGTCCGACACTAGGTAGATGCGAACGACGTGGCGGCCGGCCGTTGTGGGGCGCGCCAGTCGCGACGAGGATGGTGGGGGCGGCGGGGGGTTGGGGTTGGCCGGGGGGGAAGCATGTGGGGGCGGCGGAGGAGAGTGGGGAAGAAGGTGGAGGTGGGGAGGCGTGGGGATCTGGCAGGGGAGGTCGCCGAGTGGGGGGGGGATTGGGGCGATGTGGAGAAGAAGCTGAGCGAGAGGGGGGCTAGCCAGCCCGGATCCGCCGCCTGGGGGCGGGGAGAAGGTGAGGGGGTGTGGCGCGCCGGAGGAAGGGGAACCGGCAGGGAAGGGTGGCCGGCGCCGGTTGGTGGGGTGGGGGAAGGGATGGAGGTGGTGCGGTGGTGGAGGAAGGGAGGGAGGTTGGTGCGGTGGTGTGGGGGTGGGGAGTGGGGACGAAGAAGGTGGGTGGGTACGAGATGTGGGGAGAGTGGAGCGCGTCGGTCGGGTGGGTTAGGGTGTTAGCAGAATAAGGTTTAGGTGTGCAGAATAAGGTCTTAAGGGGTGTTATCATAATAGACCCCACCCTATATATATATATATATATATATATATATATATATATAATCCATCCTACCACTTGGGGGTAGTTACCCCACTTGTCTCATATACTATCATGTGGTAGTATATATTCTACTTTGTCATTTTAAGTATGTTCAGATACTATATATAAGATACTCGAAAGTGAGTTACATGAAAAAATTGCAAGTTGGCCCATGATTTTTATTATATTTATGAAATACATACATATTTGTACGTAAAAGAAAGCATACTGAAAATATGATACATACTACAAAAAATAGTATATATACTCCCTAAACATTCTTATATACAACATACTACACGTACATACTCTTCGATTTGATAGATACTACATACAACATATAAAACTCAAGTGGTGGTAACTATCACTGGTGGTAGATAAAATTTGTCCTATATATATATACATATATATATATATTCTAGTCGATCCCCTAAGCTTAAGGTTGTAAACTTCAATTTGATCAAGTTCAAAGCAGGTTCAACCGAAAGTAGCATGCATTCAAACATAAACATAGATAGTTTTGCATAACCGAACATAAAACATAAATTTAAACTAAGCTAAACTACTTTTGGTCAAAGTAGAGGTCGAGCCAATCCTTCCTCATCATGTACGGTGTGCCGCGAGCCCGGTCCGGGCCAGTACCATCGTCGGGGTCATTGGGGAAGGCACTCCTCCACTCATCGACGTCGATCTCCTCGTCCTCGGGGCCCACCTCGACACCCTCCGTGCCACCGTCACCGCCGCCTTCGACCTCGTCATCAAAGGAGAGCGCGATAACCTCGCCGCCCTCCGCGCTACCGTCCTCGCCGCCTTTGACCTTGTCAACGGAGGATAGCGCGATAACCTCGCCACCCTCCACGCCGGCAAAGATCGCCCGCTCCGCCTCCACGAGCAACGGGTGCTGCCGGCGGAGCTCTTCGATGTAGGCCTCATCGGCGGCCTTGGCTCGAGGCGCTCCCATGCCTTGTGGTCCTCCCGCTCCATAGCCGAGCTCACCACCCCTGGCTCCGGTGGAACGAGGTGGACTAGACGTGTGCCGAAGGGGAAATTGAGCCTAGCTGCCGCGCCGTGGTAGCGGACCTGCGAGCAGTCGTACTCCATAGCCGCGAGCTCGGCCGTGTGGAAGCTACCGAGGTGTGGGTCTCTAGATCTGTACTCTCAGCGATCCACGTCCCCCACCGCCGTTGCCGGACCCTGAGGCAGGACTTTGTCGGTTGCCGGGTCCGAGGGAGGACGGGGAAGTCCTCAAACCGGCATAGGGGCGCGGCAGTGGGCGGATCGGGGGACCGGCGATGGCAGATCGGGCCCGCGGAGGACGACGAGGACACCTCGGCGGCCACCTCGCCGGCGTCGGGCGAAAAGGCCGCGATAAACCTCCTTTTGGCCATTAGCTTCTTGAGCTCCTCGGCACACGGGCAGAGGTTGAGGACGGAGGCGCCAGCGATGGCGGTGACCTACCAATGGTTTCGAGGGTTGTGTGTGTCTGTGTGAGCCGAGGTTATGGGGTGTGTGTGGAGGGGGGGCAAGGTTGTGTTTGAGGAAATACTGCGGCAACTAAAATTTTTACTAGGCGGGAGTAACAAGGCGGGGCTACTGAAAATTTGGATCAAGGGCGAGCAAATATTTTTGAGATTGCGAGGGATGCAGAGGTCGGAGTAAAATGCCGGGGCTACTGAAAATTTGAATCAAGGGACTGAAGCAGAGCGGGTGTAACAGACATCGCACATGATCCGCACATACTAATCGTGTGTTATCAAACATTAAAACCTTCTAGGCGGTAGATATTTTCGAGATTGCAAGGGATGCAGAGGCGAGAGTTTGTGGGAAGTGAGCTAGTGTGCTTGACATGCCGGCTGTGGACTGTAGCCGACGCACCTTCTCGCATAAGCCATAGGCGTACTATACACCGACAATGCTCCTAGATATTTTGTATTACATCTCACACGGTTGGTGATAATAAACTGTGTGGGATCTACTTGATTTGAATTACAAAATGGGGTCACAGCGGCAATGGACGCTGTTTGAATTGCTAGACCTTTTATCTGCGGTGAACATGCAACTATATGTGTGTCGTAATAGAATTGTAATTATTCAGGGTTCGTTTGGATAGTTTATACAATAAACTGGTTTCCTAGCCATTTCGTGTGCACAATTCAAAATTAAACTACATGCACATGCTTCGGTGCATACAAATTGGTTGAAAAATCAAATTTGTGTCCTTTAGTGCATGCTTAGGTCCCATGCAAGAAATGGGAATGAATTTTTCGGGGTTCGTTTGGCCTTTTTTATACATTAACTGGGTTTTCTAGGCATTTTATGTGCATACTTCAAATTTGAACCACAAGCACATGCTCCAATGCACCAAAGTTGGTTGAAAAATCACATGTGTGTCCTAGGTTGAATTTCTAGGTCCCATGCAAGAGATTGGAATGAAATTCAAACACCAGAGCACTGTTAATTGTCGGCAAAACATTGAGATGTGTGGTTTTTAAACTCTAGTAAATCCAAAACTCGTCTGAAATTCATGAAACTTGGCATGCTATCATGGAGCGACATCAACATGCTGTGGTAAAATTTTTGTCCCATTTGGGGCAGGTTCGGGTATAAGCTTCTCACAAACCAGAGCTTCTCATAACAAGCATGATGGTTTCGATAGGGAACGTCCCACCTTTGGGGACGAAACGATATCCATTGCCTCTTATTGCTTAATTTTTTTTCTAGTGTCAACATAGAATAATAGGAGTGTTGTGTCAATTTTTGTGATTTTTTGGGGTTCGTTTGGACAATTTTATGCATCAACTTGATTTTCTAGGCATTTTATGTGCATAATTCAAATTTGAACTACAAGCACATGCTCCAATGCACTAAAGTTGGTTGAAAAATCAAATCTGTGTCCTTGGGTGAATTTCTAGGTCCCATTCAAGAGATGAGAATGAAATTCAAACACCAGGGCACTGTTGATTGCCGGCAAAACATTGAGATGCTTGGTTTTTAAATTCTAGTACATCCAAAACTCGTCTGAAATTCATGAAACTTGGCATGCTATCATGGAGCGGCATCAACATGTCGTGGTAAAAAAATTGTCCCATTCGGGGCAGGTTGGGGTATACGCTTCTCACAAACCAGAGCTTCTCACAACAAGCATGATGGTTTCGGTAGGGAACGTCCCACCTCTGGGTACGAAACGATATCCATTGCCTCTTATTGCGTTCAAAAAATTTCTCGTGTCAAGATAGAACAACATGAGTGTTGTGTCAATTTTTGGGATTTTTAGGGGTTCATTTGGACATTTTATGCATTAACTGAGTTTTCAATGCATTTATGTGCATAATTCAAATTTGAACTACGTGCACATGCTCCAGTGCATATAAATTGGTTGAAAAATCAAATCTATGTCCTTGGGTGAATGCTTAGGTCCCATGCAAGAAATGGGAATGAATTTCAAACACCAGGGCACCGTTGCTTGCCGGCAAAACATTGAGATGCCTGGTTTTTAAATTCTAGTAAATCCAAAACTCGTCTAAAATTCATGAAACTTGGCATGCTATCATGGAATGGCACCCGACATGGTGTGGCATTTTTCATGCCCATTTTGAGAGAAGGCACACTCAAATAATGACAACCAACAAAGGCATTTTGAAAAAATAGCTGCCACTTTAATATGTCAAACGTTTGTAGAATTCAAACCGTGTGCGTTCTGTTAACCATTCACGTGATGCCATGTGTCTTGGTTTTAATGGTTGTAGGAGGTGTCGTGCGGACAGCTGCTTGACCTTGACTGAACGGGAGGTGTGCGAGCGCAGTCCGGTGCGCAGGCAGACCGAGAGGCGTGCAAGCTGTCCTCCAATGCGCAGTCTCACCGGGATAGGTGCGAGCTATACGCTGTGCAGGCTCACTGGGAAGCGAGCCCTTTGACTTCCATGGCCGCCCGCCTTCCTCTCCATTAATGGCGCCTGAGCCGCTGTTTAATATGGGCGGCCTTACTGTTCGCCTCCAATTCCCCTCCCTCCCGCAGACCTCCACCAACGCCATGGCACAGAACGGTCATCTGCCACTAGTCTTCAAATTTGGTGAAGTCAACTTCGAGCCGAAGGAGATAGAAAATAAGGAGGAATGGGGCCTCATGGACATGGCCCAGGACGAGCTGGCCGCGGCGGTTGCTGCCCCCGCTCCCGTCCCAGCTCCCATCCCCGCGCCCGCGCCAGCGACCATCCCCGTAGCATTGACCGGCTGGTCGCGGAGCACTATCGAAGAGCTGGAAGCCGCGGGCATCAGCGAGGTCTCCACGGACCTGCGCGAGCTGGTGTACATGCCAGCGCCAGCGCCCGTGCTCGTGCCCATGCGCGCCTCTCCACCCACCGTGGTGCCGACCATCATGCGTTTGGCTGCCCCCGCCACGCCCTCGCCCATGCCCGTGTGCGCGCCCCTCCTCAGCGGCATGGGACGCTGCCGTTGACCGCTACCTCTCAGCGGCGCCAGTTGTCGTCCTCCCGCGCCCCGCCCATCGATTGCGCGACGACATGATGTTTGATTTACAAGTGAAGAACATTTTGTGCTGCCTTGAATACTTCAACAACAGCATCCCGGAGGACAACAACGACAACGATGGCGTGGCACGCCGCCTCCACCGCCACCGGAAATAGTTTTTTTTGGGGTTTAATACTGTATCTTGAATTCTCGATCATATGAATATAAATTCGCAGTGTGATTGAATGAAAGATATGGTTTGAATGAACTTGCATTTTTCTCTCTTAATGTACAGACTTATCAAAGGATTTTATTTTGAAAAAAACGTCAATGGTTTTTAAATATAAAACACTCATCGCAAATGTTTTAGTTAGAACACCCGGATGCAAACCGACAGCTTCCCCAAGAAGCCGAGGGAAAATGTGCCGAGCAGGATTTCTGCATCCCTTCAACGCAAACGGTTGTTTTGCATGACCCGTGTGCAACCACGTACAAACAATTGGGTAAGATTTGCATATCTGTCATTTTGGGCATGTTGCCATTTGTAAAACTAGAAAGATTGATATTTGTTTATCTAGTAACATTGCCATTTGTCAACCTTGTAACACTGTGATTTGTCAAAATATGCAACTAAAAATCACTAGCACTATCTAAGTTTTGCAACTAAAATCACTAGCACTGTTCATATGGACACCACTAGCAGACGTGAGTTGATGGGCGCATATGAAAATGTACCATTGATTACATACAAAAAGTCATCAACCCACAATGACAGCGAGGATACACGTTGGATTATAGATCATTTCCAACAAAACATTCTAGTAAAGTTTTTCTCACACAACAAATAACAAAGCGATGAAATGAACTTCAGCTCAACCACTCGTCGGCATTGGAAATGCTTGCTTTGAACCAGAAGTGATTCTCTGGGAAGGGCCAGCTACTGTCAATCTCGAGACCAACGTAGGACTGATCTTCCAGGATGAAGCGGCCTATGTCAGGACCCGTATTGGGACGGTAGGGAAGCATAGCAATGTCCGAGGTATAGATACAGTTGCTTCTCATAAATGTTAGTAACATTGTGTCAACAGCAGCTGGATCGCCTTCCACCATCATTGGATAGTTTTGCCCAAGGAAGAGCGAGTTTCCTCCAAGACTTTCAATATTGAACCAGGGAGAAGGTGTTGGCGCTAGTACACAACTCGAATACCTTGCAATGAATGTTGGAATAGGTCCAGAGAGTGCGACCATGCGAGACAACACCTGCTTCCTTAGTAACATCAGCAGTGCCCTGTATATAGACAAGAAGAGGTGATCCATCGGAATAAGTTGCCAGGCGCCACTGAGTATATGGGTCCTGCTCGTGATCATCAGCATCGTCATCTCCCCCTTGGTTATAAAATTTTTCAAGTATAGGTGGTGGAATGTTCACAGGACCTTGAAAACACAAGACCGCATGCATGTGGATGAAACAATTATAATTACGGCGGAAGACAAACATACCGAAGGCATGATGATTCATGTAAAAACAGTGCCACGAGTGGTGGCAGCAAACACAAGACCCTCGTATTGAATTGCATCACAGTACTCATCCGTGTACATAAATTGATTTTTGAGCAATATCCATCGAGGCGTGGAAGTAAGGAAGGCAACAAGCTTGTCGAAGATAGCAACAACTTCATAGTTCGAGTAATCCCAAGAGCAGTTGGGAACTCAACAAATTGCTATCTTTCGTAGACGACAGTCACCATGATCGTATTTGAACTCACACAGAATACCGATGTACTCAACCTCTGGGCAGTCGTCTGAGATTTTTGGAAGTGGAACCCGGTGACGAGTGTACACATTCATAAGTTCCCACTCGCAGTTGTACCCAATTTAAACAACCCAATCTCCATTTGCGCCTGCCCAAGCCTTGCCCTCAAGTGATGGCATCTTAACATCATACGTATCATTATCAAGCGGCATCAACTTGCACAAGGTGAGGCTTCCCTCGTCCCCGTGCCAGTCAGCAGGGTCACGGCAAAGAAGATAGGGGAGATCAAACCACTCATGGACCCTTGGGTTCCTTGTAATGATGTTATTATTTGAGTCGAGAATGGTCTTGAATGAACCTGCCATGCTAGCCGAGGTGATGACGTCACACCGATCAATGATTTCCTCCACCACGTCATCTTTCAGATCGGGGCAAGAATAACGGGGTCGTTTCCGGCCTGTTCCCTCCATGGAGAAGATGATCGAACAATGGCAAAAGGAAGGGTGAAGGCAAATGGAGGGAGGAAGAGCATGCGATAGCAGTTCCAAATTGAGAGGGAAAGGCGAAGAGGCGGTGGATGGTTACCAGGGTACACAAAGAGGCGCCTGGGGAGCGAACGGTTGCCACAAAGGTCACACACTGACGACAAGGGCCGAGTGAACCGCATGGGTATATCGCACACACCTTGATCTGGCTGACCATTTCTTTTGTGTTGCCTAATCACAAACAGTTCATCCGAGTGAACAGTATGCTGTATATCGCACACCTTCATGTGGCTGCCCATTTCTTTTGTATTGCCTAATCACAAACAGTTCATCTGAGTGAACCGTATCCTGTGTATCGCACACGCCTTCATCTGGTTGCCTGTTTCTTTTATTCCTTCTCATCACAAACAGTCAATTGAACTTAACTGTATGCCCTTCATTGCACACGTAACTAAAACCTGAACCATCTTTGATGCATTCGTCATCGCAAACATTTTATACATTTCTGACGGTTTTCATACACCACCGTTTGCGATTATTACATCACACATAGTTTCTCGAAGGGTCTCTGATTGTAGTGTCGCGTTAGCAGCATCCTGCAGTAGTGCTAGTTAAACTCTAGACAGTGCCCAGAGAAACTATGCTACTACTGAAAAGGATTTTTTAGCAGTTGTATTTTCTTGTGATAAGTTCAGATCTAATATTGTTGATTCCAAAGTAACTATTCACACTGATCATGCGGCTATTAAATATCTTATGGAAAAGAAAGTTGCTAAACCTAGACTTATTAGATGGGTTCTCTTGCTACAAGAATTTGATTTGCATATTATTGATAGAAAGGGAGCTGAGAACCCCATTGCAGACAACTTGTCTAGGTTAGAAAATGTTGTTGATGACCCACTACCTATTGATGATAGCTTTCCTGATGAAAAATTAACTATCATAAGTGCTTCTCGTAATTCTCCATGATATGCTGATTATGCTAATTATATTGTTGCTAAATTTATACCACCTAGTTTCACATACCAGCAAAAGAAAAGGTTTTTCTATGATTTAAGACATTAATTTTAGGATGATCCACACCTTTATAAAGAAGGAGTAGATGGTGTTATTAGACGTTGTGTACCTGAACATGAACAGGAACAGATCCTACGCAAGTGCCACTCCGAAGCTTATGGAGGACACCATGATGGAGATAGAACTGCACACAAGGTATTGCAATCCGGTTTCTATTGGCCCACTCTCTTTAAGGATGCCCGTAAGTTTGTCTTGTCTTGTGATGAATGACAGAGAATTGGTAATATTAGTAAACGTCAGGAAATGCCTATGAACTATTCACTTGTTATTGAACAATTTGATGTTTGGGGCTTTGATTATATGGCACCTTTTCGTTCCTCTAATGGGTATACACATATTTTAGTTGATGTTGATTACGTTAATAAGTGGGTAGAAGCTATTCCAACTAGTAGTACTCATCATAACACTTCTATTAAGATGCTTAAAGAACCTATTTTCCGAGGTTTGGAGTCCCTAGATATTTAATGACTGATGGTGGTTCACATTTTATTCATGGTGCTTTCCATAAAATGCTTGATAAATATGATGTCACCCATAGAATTGCATCTCCATATCATCCTCAGTCTAGTGGTCAAGTAGAATTGAGCAATAGAGAGATTAAATTTATTTTGCAAAAGACTGTTAATAGATCTAGAAAGAATTGGTCTAAGAAACTTGATGATGCACTATGGGCTTATAGAACTGCTTATAAAAACCCTATGGGTATGTCTCTGTATAAAATGGTTTATGGAAAAGCATGTCACTTACCTCTTGAACTAGAACATATATAAGGCATATTTGGCTATTAAAGAGCTCAATTATGATTTCGAACTTGCCGGTGAGAATAGGTTATTTGACATAAACTTGATGAATGGAGAACCAAAGCCTATGAGAATGCCAAGTTGTTTAAAGAAAAAGTTAAAAGATGGCATGACAAAAGGATACAAAAACGTGAGTTTAATGTAGGTGATCATGTTTTGCTATACAACTCTCGTTTAAGATTTTTTGCAGGAAAGCTTCTCCCTAAATGGGAAGGTCTTTACATCATCGAGGAGGCCTATCGTTCCAGTGCCATCAAAATCAACAACGCCGAAGGCACAAATCCGAAAGTGGTAACCGGACAAAGAATCAAACATTATATCTCAGGTACTCCCATAAATATTGAGACCAATATAATTAATATCGTAACACCGGAGGAGTACATAAGGGACACTTTCTAGAACGCTTCAGACTCCAAAAAGGAATACACTACTGGAATCAGGAACTTTGTCGTCAGCCGCTTCTTTGTCGTCAGCTAGCTGATGGTAAAGAGGGTCTTTGCCATCAGCTTGAAGAAACCTGACGGCAAAGAAAGTGTTTGTCGTTAGCTCCATCTTTGCCGTCAGCTAGCTGACAGCATAGAACCTTTGCCGTCCGCTAGCCAACATCAAAGAGCCAGGGTCGGCCGAAGGGGAGGGGTAGCTAACGGCCACTTTCTTTGTCGTCCGCTAGCTGATGGCAAAGAAACTTTGCCATCCGCTAGCATACGACAAAGAAAGTGGTCGTTCTAACGTCCGTTAGCTAGGCTCTTTGCCGTCAGCTAGAGGACGGCAAAGAGCCTAACCCCATATGTATCAAAATGCTCGCGCCCTGCCCCTCTCTCTCTCCCTCTCCCCTCGTCCCAAACCCACGCCGCCACCTCGCCCCGGCCGCCCTCCTCGCCACGCCACCCCGGGCAACGTCGCCACCCCGGCCGTCCCGCCCCGTGGCTCCGCTCCGCCCACCCCGCCCCGACCGCCCCGTTGCCCCGGTCGACCCGACAGGCCGCGCCAGCCCCGCCCCGGCCGTCCCGCCCCTCCGCACAGGCCCGCCGCGCCGAGTCGCCGCCCCGGCCGCTCCGACCCGCCTCGCCGCCCCGGCTGCTCCATGGTGAGAAATTTTCATTTTTTCTGTTTTTTAAGATTTAGTTTAATTAGCTTTAGTATAATTTAGTTTAGTTTTTGTTTAGTTTAGTTAGTTTACTTTAGGTTTAGTTTAGTTTAGTTTAGGTCAAGTTTCTGGTTTAGTTTAGGTTTAGTTTAGTTTAGTTTAGTTTAGGTTTAGTTTAGTTAGTTTAGTTTAGGTTTAATTTAGTTTACTTTCGGTACAGTTAAGTTTCTGGTTTATGTTGAACATTTGAAATTTGTTTTTATTTTTTTAGTTCAAGCATTTATTCCCATTTCGACGTCGATGATGCCTATCCCGCATCCTCGTCGTCGACTCTACAGAGGAGGCCTGCTTGATCAGAGGGGCCATGTCCGAGACTGGGCTCCGCCGGGATGGTACTGGGAGGTTCTACCTTCTGGGGGTGCAGGTTGGTGAGGAGTCAGCCCGTTGTTGACACAAACCTTGTTTGGTGGTGGTAGCATGGGCCAGTGGCGGTGCCGAGGCTTTGGGACACAGCGGAGGTGGTACGTCACCGTGTCAGCTAGGAGGACGAGCACGTCCGTCACTACATGGTTGCATTGGAGGGCAGGTTGGAAAATACCTGGTAGGTTCTTCAGGGATCTCGTTGGAGATATGATCTTGTGATGGTTCCTTCTCTTTGGGTGTTCACCGCCAGCGCCGATACCCATCGAGCACTATGGTTCTAGCTATATTAGAGATGCTATATGTATGATAGTATTTGAGATGTATTAGTGATAATATTCGACGATGTAGGGATGCAAGAGATGATGTAGTTTTGCTTATTGAATGCATGCTAATTTAATTTACTCGGGGACGAGCGGGTTAGGGGGTTCCTCGGTGTCGATGGTACCCTAAATAGCAAGTACCGTCAGTGCGAGGTACATGTGGTTGTCGGTGTCGAATACTACATCCACGTCCCACAAGTGACACAGCGGTCCTGCGTCCCGCAGCAATAGTTCTCGGCGTCGATGGCGGCCAGACACCATTGCGAATTTGTCTGGTAGCCTCAGAGATGACGATTGAAAGCTAAGTGTTGAAACTTGAAACACCCAAACTGACTCAAGTCGGTTTGGTTGTTTGAAATTTCAAAACTTGGCTTTAATCCTCATCGCAGAGGCTGCCAGACAAATTTGCCAAGGTGTTCGACCGTCATTGGCCACCAGAACTATTGTTGCGGGATGTCGGGCGCCAGCGTCACTTGTGGGATGTGGATCTAGTGTTCAACGCCGACCGCCTTATGTACCTTGCACTGATAGTAGTTGCTATTTAGGGTTCTATCGATGCCGAGGAACCCCTAACCCGCTCATCCTGTTGTAAATATTTAGTTAGGTTGACGGAAAAAACAATATTGCTATGAAACTCATCTTTCGATTTAAATGTGCAGTTTTTTCGTTGCTGCGAGGGTCTAGTGTTCGACGAGCTCCACCCCTGCGTTCGTGGGTTAGCACAAATGACATCTCCGTCCCCCCTTGATTTGCTCTATTCCGGTCTTCGTGCCGATGAAACTTGCTAGCTATAGGTGTCTTCAATCATCAGTATGCGTGACCACTATGCGTCTCCCGTTCGGAAGGGTTACATCTATAAATATGCATGCATTTGCATATTTTTAACCGTCATTCTTTCGAATTGTCCAACGTTATCCATGGACAGCCCGAGTATGTGTAGATTGGGTTCATTTTTCCATATGCTCTGCTCCGGATCCGATGCAGAATTTCATTAGTGCCTCCCTGTTGTTCTACGGGTACACATCCTCTTTGCTTATTGCCGAGACGTGTATCGGGAGAATAGCGGGGAGGTGCTGCCAAAATTTTGCATCGTATCCGGAGCAGAGCATGGGAAAATGAACCCAATCTACACATACTCGAGTGGGATTAGGACCTATCTTTACCTATTAGTGTCTATGTTGCATGGACGTAATAAAAGTGACAAACTCCATTAACTGATGAATATATACATGCTATATATATATATATATATATATATATATATATATATTTCTTATGTGTCCATTAGCTAGGCAAGATGACTGATCGTGCGTGGATGTACACCGGTCACACTAGTCAGAAAGACATGACCACTGAATGGTTAACAAAAACCAAGGGGTTTCTGAGAGCCGCATTTGCAAATGGCCAGAGGACAACATGGTGCTGATACGTCTCCAACGTATCTATAATTTATGAAGTATTCATGCTATTATATTATCTGTTTTGGATGTTTATGGGCTTTATTAAACACTTTTATATTATTTTTGGGACTAACCTATTAACCCAGCCCAGTGCCAGTTCCTGTTTTTTCCCTTGTTTCAGCGTTTCGAAGAAAAGGAATATCAAATGGAGTCCAAACGGAATGAAACCTTCGGAAGAAGTTATTTTTGGGAAGAAAGCAATCCA
The DNA here is from genome assembly GCF_018294505.1 of Triticum aestivum. Lineage (NCBI taxonomy): Eukaryota > Viridiplantae > Streptophyta > Magnoliopsida > Poales > Poaceae > Triticum > Triticum aestivum. The sequence continues at coordinate 294,640,224 of NC_057795.1, read as the reverse complement.
AGAGACTTGGAGTGCACGTCAGGGGATCAACGAGGAGAGCACGAGGCAGGGGGCGCCCCCCCCCCCCCCGGCGCGCCCTCCACCCTCGTGGGCCCCTTGTGGCTCCCCTTACCGACTTCTTTCGCCTATATATATCCACATACCCTAAAACCTTTGGGAAGCAGAATAGATCGGGAGTTCCACCGCCGCAAGCCTCTGTAGCCACCAAAATCCAATCGGGACCCTGTTCCGGCACCCTGCCGGAGGGGGATCCCTCACCGGTGTCCATCTTCATCATCCCAGCGCTCTCCATGACGAGGAGGGAGTAGTTCACCCTCGGGGCTGAGGGTATGTACTAGTAGCTATGTGTTTGATCTCTCTCTCGTGTTCTTGAGGTGGTACAATCTTGATGTATCGCGAGCTTTCCTATTATAGTTGGATCTTATGATGTTTCTCCCCCTCTACTCTCTTGTAATGGATTGAGTTTTCCATTTGAAGTTATCTTATCGGTTTGAGTCTTTAAGGATTTGAGAACACTTGATGTATGTCCTGCCGTGCTTATCTGTGGTGACAATGGGATATCACGTGATCCACTTGATGTATGTTTTGGTGATCAACTTGCGGATTCCACCCATGAACCTATGCATAGGGGTTGGCACACGTTTTCATCTTGACTCTCTGGTAGAAACTTTGGGGCACTCTTTGAAGTTCTTTGTGTTGGTTGAATAGATGAATCTTGAGGTGACATTGGAGTATCTAGGTGACATTAGGGTTTTGGTTGATTTATGTCTTGAGGTGTTATTCTAGTACGAACTCTATGATAGATCGAACGGAAAGAATAGCTTCGTGTTATTATACTACGGACTCTTGAATAGATCGATCAGAAAGGATAACTTTGAGGTGGTTTTGTACCCTACAATAATCTCTTTGTTTGTTCTCCGCTATTAGTGACTTTGGAGTGACTCTTTGTTGCATGTTGAGGGATAGTTATATGATCTAGTTATGTTATTATTTTTGAGAGAACTTGCACTAGTGAAAGTATGAACCTTAGGCCTTGTTTCCTAGAATTACAATACCGTTTACGCTCACTTTTATCATTAGTTACCTTGCCGTTTTTATATTTTCAGATTACAAAAACATATATCTACCATCCATATTGCACTTGTATCACCATCTCTTCGCCGAACTAGTGCACCTATATAACTTACCATTGTATTGGGTGTGTTGGGGACACAAGAGACTCTTTGTTATTTGGTTGCAGGGTTGTTTGAGAGAGACCATGTTCATCCTACGCCTCCCACAGTTTGATAACCCTTAGGTCATCCACTTGACGGAAATTTGCTACTGTCCTACAAACCTCTGCACTTGGAGGCCCGACAACTTCTACAAGAAGAAGGTTGCGTAGTAGACATCAAGCTCTTTTCTAGCATCGTTGTTGGGGAGGTGAGTGCTTTAAGGTATATCTTTAGATCTTGCAATCGAATCTTTTTGTTTCTTGTTTTATCACTAGTTAGTCAATAAAAGAAAACTACAAAAAAATGGAATTGAGTTTGTCTCATACGCTTCATCTTTTTAATATCTTTCATGTGATGGAAAGGAAAATTGTGCCAAAGTGTTAGAAGAAGAATGCATTAAAATATTTGGCACTAAATCTTCAAATGATGAGCATGATTGCAATGTTGTTAGTATGAACTCCTTGAATATCCATGGTACTAATGATGATTGCACTAGTCATGATGAAAATATCTCTTATAAGCATGTCGATTTTTTTTGGAGTGCATTGGGTTTGCAAGTAGACACCAAATAGGGAAGATAGATATTGCAAGAGGCATAAGCATTTAGAAACTAAGTGGTTGCAAGAAAGGCTAAATGTTAGTGCTGAATTTTTTTAAAAAAATTAGCCATACTTGTGAACTTTGCAATGAACATGGTCATTTAAATATCAAATGCAAATTGTTTCATGATCGAATCGTGTCCAAAAATTGTGTTGACTTGATTTCCCTTGCACATTATAGTGAACTTAGTTTGCTTTTGGGTTATGAAGAAATGAAACGTCAAACTAAGATTATTCTAGAATATAACCTCGAGAAATTCCTCGATATTGATCTAGAAGAAATTTATATGTATTGTGCGGTGAATTGCATTGAAAATCCTTATATTTCCAATTACATAAAGAAAAGAAAACAATAGAAGATGAAGAGAATACTAACGAAAGGGAACAGACTTCCCAATATTCCCCTATTATTTCTTATGATGAATCAGGTAACGAGGAGGAGCCTTCTATTCAACCAATCTCATTAATAAGGAGCTCCAAAAAGAGGATTAAACCCGCACATGATGTGAAGAAGAAAAAGAAAAAACGAAGAAGCAAAGGTAAAAAGGTATCCCTCTCAAATGATGTTGCTCCTACTACTCATTGTGATGATGATAATTGCTATATTATTGGTGCTATCCATACTATTAATGATGAGAGTGATTATGCTTATGATATGAAAATGCCCAAGCTTGGGGATGCTATGTTTGATGAAGATGATGTTTTTGAGAATATATTTGCTGCAATTAATTTTTGTCCCAAGCTAGGGGATGCTACATTTAATGAAAATGATATTTTTAGCCTTCCAAGTTTTGATATGCAAAGTTATTATGATGATAGCATGCCTTCTACCTATGATGATTATATTGATGAAAGTGGGTTTGGAAGAGTGTAAACTTTAGGCAGTAATATCCCACTATTTTGGAGGATGTTGAATCTTATAATATTTATGAAAATGGATTTGGAGAGGTCATGACTTTATTTAGTGATGAGTCCACTATCTTGGAAGAGGTTTCAATCGATTATGATGAGAACAAAGTTGCTACTTATGATGATTATTGTAATAAAACTTATGCTATAAAGAGTAGTGATGATTATATTTATAGAACTTTTCATGATTATGATTACCCTTTTTCTGAACATTACTCATTTAATGTGGAAACAATTTATAGTATTCAAGTCTCTTATGATACTCCCACTATTCCGAATGAGAAGAATTTTGCTTATGTGGAGAGTAGTAAAATTTCTATGCAAGTAGATCATGAAAAGAATGCTTTAGGTGCTGGTTATATTGTTGAATTCATTCATGATGCTACTGAAAATTATTATGAGGGAGGAATGTATGCTTGTAGGAATTGCAATAATATCAAGTTTCCTCTCTATGTGCTTAAAGTTTTGAAGTTATGCTTGTTTTGCCTTCCTATGCTAGTTGATTATTGTTCCCATAAGTTGTTTGCTCACAAAATCCCTATGCATAGGAAGTGGGTTAGACTTAAATGTGCTAGTCATATTCTTCATGATGCTCTCTTTATGTTTCAATTCTTATCTTTTATGTGAGCATCATTGAAATCATCATGCCTAGCTAGGGGCGTTAAACGTTAGCGCTTGTTGGGAGGCAACCCAATTTTATTTTAGTTTATTGCTTATTGTTTCTGTTTAGGAATAAATAATCCATCTAGCTTCTGTTTAGATGTGGTTTTGTGTTTTAATTAGTGTTTGTGCCAAGTAGAACCTTTGGGAAGACTTGGGTGAAGTCTTTATGATCATGCTGTAAAAAACAGAAACTTTAGCGCTCACGAGATTAGCTAAAACTCTTTACTGGAGAGTGTTATTTAGTTGATTATTTTTGAAGATGATTACTAGACAAATTCCTCAGGTTCACCAATTTATTTTAGAATTTTTGGAGTTCCAGAAGTACACGTTTGATACAGATTACTACAGACTGTTCTGTTTTTGACAGATTCTGTTTTTTATGTGTTGTTTGCTTATTTTGATGAATCTATGGCTAGTAAAATAGTTTATAAACCATAGAGAAGTTGGAATACAGTAAATTTAACACCAATGCAAATAAAGAATGAGTTCATTACAGTACCTTTAAGTGGTGTTTTGTTTTCTTTCGCTAACGGAGCTTACGAGTTTTCTGTTGAGTTTTGTGTTGTGAAGTTTTCAAGTTTTGGGTAAAGATTCGATGGACTATAGAATAAGGAGTGGCAAGAGCCTAAGATTGGGGATGCCCAAGGCACCCCAAGGTAATATTCAAGGATAACCAAGAGCCTAAGCTTGGGGATGCCCCGGAAGGCATCCCCTCTTTCATCTTCGTTCATCGGTAACTTTACTTGGAGCTATATTTTTATTCACCACATGATATGTGTTTTGCTTGGAGCGTCAGTTTATTTTATTTTGTTTTTCTTGATGTTTGAATAAAATATCAAGATATGAAATTATTGAGTAAGCGAGAGTCCTCACATAGCTAAATAATTATTTAACTACTCATTAATCTTCACTTATATCTTTTTGGAGTAGTTTGTCATTTACTCATGTGCTTCACTTATATCCTATGAGTAAATGGTTGAATGAATTGAATATCATAAATCTGAAATTATATATGTTTCATATGCTTATCCCATGGGGAGTAATGACTTTACATATAAGAAGTAGAGTTGGTAAATTTATTGAAGGTTAGCAAACAATGTATTGGTCACTTGAACAATTCATGAAAGAATATTGAAGGAAGAGAGATTTCACATATAAATATACTATATTGGACATCTTTTGTAGTTGTGAGCACTCATTAAAATATGACATGATAAAAGGTTGATGTTGGACAATGAAGACAGCGTAATGGGTTATGTTTTCTTATATTCGAAATAAAGTATATTGTCATGGATCGCCCAACACGTTGAGCTTGCCTTTCCCCCTCACGCTAGCCAAATTCCTTGCACCAAGTAGAGATACTACTTGTGCTTCCAAACATCCCTTAAATTAGTATTGCCATGAGAGTCCACCATACCTACCTATGGATTGAGTAAGATCCTTCAAGTAAGTTGTCATCGGTGCATGCAATAAAAATTGCTCTCTAAATATGTATGATCTTTTTGTGTGGAGAAAATAAGCTTTATATGATCTTGTGATATGGAAGCAATAAAAGCGATGGACTGCATAATAAAGGTCCCTATCACAAGTGGCAATATAAACTGATGTTCCCTCGCATTAAGATTTTGTGCATCCAACTATAAAAGCGCATGGCAACCTCTGCTTCCGTCTGTGAAGGGCCTATCTTTTACTTTTATGCAAGAGTCATGGTGATCTTCACCTTTCCTTTTTTTCATTTTATCCTTTGGCAAGCACCTCGTGTTGGAAAGATTCTGATATATATATATATATATATATATATATATATATATATATATATATATATATATATATCCAATTGGATGTAAGGCATCATGAGCTATTATTGTTGACATTACCCTTGAGGTAAAAGGTTGGGAGGCGAATCTATAAGCCCCTATCTTTCTCTGTGTCTGATTAAAACTTTGAACCCATAAATATCGCGTGAGTGTTAGCAATTGTGAAAGACTAAATGATAGTTGAGTATGTGGAGTTTGCTAAATCAAAGCTCTGACATAGACTCTTCCTGAAAATAAGATGAATTGTAATTGTTTGATGACTAATAACATGGTTTGTTAGTTTTCAAGAAGGTTTGTGATCTATACTTTAACATGTGAATAGTTTGTTACTTGATCATGAAAAGTTTTATGAGATGAGCTACTGTTATGACATATAATGATGCTAGTAAAGGTGATTGAAATTATCATTGATCAAACTTGTGCACCTACTAGAATTCACACTTCATAAATTATTTCTTTTATCATTTACCTACTCGAGGACGAGCAGGAATTAAGCTTGGGGATGCTGATACGTCTCCAACGTATCTATAATTTATGAAGTATTCATGCTATTATATTATCTATTTTGGATGTTTATGGGCTTTATTAAACACTTATATATTATTTTTGGTACAAACCTATTAACCCAGAGCCCAGTGTCGGTTCCTGTTTTTCCCTTATTTCAGTATTTCAAAGAAAAGGAATATCAAACGGAGTCCAAACGGAATGAAACCTTCGGAAGAAGTTATTTTTGGGAAGAAAGCAATCCAGGAGACTTGGAGTGCACATCAGGGGATCAACGAGGAGAGCACGAGGCAGGGGGGCACGCCCACCCCCCTAGGCGAGCCCTCCACCCTCGTGGGCCCCTCGTGGCTCCCCTTACCGAATTCTTTCGCCTGTATATATCCATATACCCTAAAACCTTTGGGGAGTAGAATAGATCGGGAGTTCCGCCGCCGCAAGCCTCTGTAGCCACCAAAAACCAATTGGGACCCTGTTCCGGCACCCTGCCGGAGGGGGGATCCCTCACCGGTGGCCATCTTCATCATCCCGGCGCTCTCCATGACGAGGAGGGAGTAGTTCACCCTCGGGGCTGAGGGTATGTACCAGTAGCTATGTGTTTGATCTCTCTCTCGTGTTCTTGAGGTGGTACAATCTTGATGTATCGCGAGCTTTGCTATTATAGTTGGATCTTATGATGTTTCTCCCCCTCTACTCTCTTGTAATGGATTGAGTTTTCCATTTGAAGTTATCTTATCGGATTGAGTATTTAAGGATTTGCGAACACTTGATGTATGTCTTGCCGTGCTTATCTATGGTGACAATGGGATATCACGTGATCCACTTGATGTATGTTTTGGTGATCAACTTGCGGGTTCCGCCCATGAACCTATGCATAGGGGTTGGCACACGTTTTCGTCTTAACTCTCTGGTAGAAACTTTGGGGCACTCTTTGAAGTTCTTTGTGTTGGTTGAATAGATGAATCTGAGATTGTGTGATGCATATCGTATAATCATACCCACGGATACTTGAGGTGACATTGGAGTATCTAGGTGACATTAGGGTTTTGGTTGATTTGTGTCTTAAGGTGTTATTCTAGTATGAACTCTATGATAGATCGAACGGAAAGAATAGCTTTGTGTTATTTTACTACGGACTCTTGAATAGGTCGATCAGAAAGGATAACTTTGAGGTGGTTTCGTACCCTACAATAATCTCTTCGTTTGTTCTCCGCTATTAGTGACTTTGGAGTGACTCTTTGTTGCATGTTGAGGGATAGTTAATGATCCAGTTATGTTATTATTGTTGAGAGAACTTGCACTAGTGAAAGTATGAACCTTAGGCCTTGTTTCCTAGCATTGCAATACCGTTTACGCTCACTTTTATCATTAGTTACCTTGCTGTTTTTATATTTTCAGATTACAAAAACCTATATCTACCATCCATATTGCACTTGTATCACCATCTCTTTGCCAAACTACTGCACCTATACAATTTACCATTGTATTGGGTGTGTTGGGGACATGAGAGACTCTTTGTTATTTGGTTGCAGGGTTGCTTGAGAGAGACCATCTTCATCCTACACCTCCCACGGATTGATAAGCCTTAGGTCATCCACTTGAGGGAAATTTTCTACTGTCCTACAAACCTCTGCACTTGGAGGCCCAACAACGTCTACAAGAAGAAGGTTGTGTAGTAGACATCAGGTGCCCCTGCGGCGGGTGCAACAATTGGCAGAAGAGGACAGAGGATGAAATGGGAAAACACCTGCAGAAGTGGGGTTTTACGGTAGATTATACGGTGTGGACATTTCATGGCGAGTCTGCCCAACGTGCCAGAGCTGAGGTGCTTCGTCATCGCACTGACGAGCATGGTACCGGGATGCAAGACATGGTGCAAGACTTTGATGATGCTCGGGACTCGGACGATGAGATGGAGGAATCAGCAAAGGCTATCAATGAAATGTTGGAGTCTTCAAAACGTCCTCTCCACGAGCACACCGAGCTTTGTCAGCTAGGTGCCATCTCACAAATAATGGCTCTGAAGGCTCAATTCAACTTGGGCAGAGAATGCTATGACGCTATTATGACAATATTTGGACGTTTCTACCCAAAGGCCATGTACTACCTGCAAATCTGTACCAGTCAGACAAAATTCTCCGTGCTCTTAAGATGCCCTATGAGAAGATACATGCCTGTGAGAAAGGATGTGTCTTATTTAGGCTTCAGTATGCGGACTTGAACTATTGTCCCATTTGCAAGTCATCTAGGTATGTTGTGGTAGACAATGGTATGGGTGAGAAGACGCAGACCAAAATCCCCGTTAATGTTCTTCGGTATATGCCAATTGTACTGAGACTTCAACGTCTTTTCATGGTCGAAGAGACGGCAAGATAGATAACATGGCACAAACGGGCAAAAGAACCCAACTAGATGCAGATGGGAAGCTGATGATGGTGCACACATCGGACGGTGAAGCATGGAAGAGCTTCGATGCATTACATGATGACAAAGCGGCAGATCCGAGGCATCCTCGAGTCGGCATCAGCACGGATGGGTTTAGTGTGTTTGGTCTGATGGCAGCCCAATACAGTTGTTGGCCCGTATTTGTCTTTCCACTCAATCTCCCCCCAGACAGATTATGCAAAGAAAGAACATTTTCCTGATGTTGATAATTCCAGGGCCCAACTATCCGGGGAAGAATATGAATGTGTACATGCAGCCGCTGAAGGACAAATTGCAAGAAGCCTGGGATAATGGGTTCAAGACATATGACGCCTTTAGCAAACAGAACTTCATAATGTGTGTCTGGTACATGTACTCGACGCATGAATTGTCGGCGTATGCACTATTCGTCGGCTGGTGTGTGCATGGAAGGTTCTCGTGGCCCACATGCAAGGGAGCTCTTGAGTTTCATTGGCTTCAGGCCGGTCGCAGGTTTTCTTGCTTCGACATGCATAGACAGTTCTGGATCCTCGCCATAAGTTCAGGAAATACAAGAAGAACTTCATTAGAGGTAGAGTTGTCAAAAACTCTGCACCACCTGCGTTGACAGGCCAAGAGACCCTGGATCAGTTAAACACTCTCGAGCCAGATCCGAAGTGTCCAGGGTATTTCAAGGGGTATAATTTGAAACACGCATGGACTCACAAGACATGCTTGTGGGATCTGCCTTACTTCAAAGACCTCCTTTGCCCACACAACATCAACGTGATGCACACTGAGAAGAATATCGCCGAGGCACTTTTTGGTACATTGTTCCGCATAGATGGGAAGTCAAAGGATAATAATAAGGCTAGATTCAATCTGGAGGCGCTATGTGATAGGCCATTACAAAACATGAAAGAACCGAAAGGAAAGCAGAACTGGACAAAGCCAAAGGCATGGTTCAATTTTGGAAGGCCAGCTATGAGGGAAATTATCTTGTGGGTGCAATAGCAGTTGATGTTCCCCGATGGCTATGTAGCGAATCTAAAGAGGGGAACGAGTCTTGATAAATTGAAGATATTTGGTCTCAAGAGTCATGATTGGCACATATGGATTCAGCGGTAATGCCGGTGATGTTGCGTGGCTTCATCCCTGGGGATGAATGGCTAGTACTGGCAAAGCTGAGCTATTTCTTCCGTGTTCTCTACACGGAAGAACTATCGCCTGGCCTGCTAGAAGAAATGGAAGAGTTGGCACCGGAGTTGATCCGCAAGTTAGAGAGGACCTGTCGGTGTCAAAACCGGCGGATCTCGGGTAGGGGGTCCCGAACTGTGCGTCTAGGCGGATGGTAACAGGAGACAAGGGACACGATGTTTTACCCAGGTTCGGGCCCTCTTGATGGAGGTAAAACCCTACGTCCTGCTTGATTAATATTGATGATATGGGTAGTACAAGAGTGGATCTACCACGAGATCAAGGAGGCTAAACCCTAAAGATAGCCTATGGTATGATTGTTGTAATTTATGTTGTCCTACGGACTAAAGCCCTCCGGTTTATATAGACACCAGAGAAGGCTAGGGTTACACAGAGTCGGTTACAATGGTAGGAGATCTACATATCCGTATCGCCAAGCTTGCCTTCCACGCCAAGGAAAGTCCCATCCGGACACGGGACGGAGTCTTCAATCTTGTATCTTCATAGTCTTGGAGTCCGGCGGACGATGATAGTCCGGCTGTCCGGACACCCCCTAGTCCAGGACTCCTTCAGTAGCCCCTGAACCAGGCTTCAATGACGATAAGTCCGGCGCGCATAATGTTCGGCATTGCAAGGCGGGTTCCTCCCTTGAATAATCCAGAGAAGATCATGAACACCAGGATAGTGTCCGGCTCTGCAAAATTAATTCCACATTCCACCGTAGAGAGAATAAAATGCATACAAATCCAATCTGCTGACGTATTATGTGGCATGACATCACACCGCTACCAAGCCTTCATTTGAATTGTTTTTTATTATACCACCTCAGCACGTTTAGCGAAGCGGTTTCCTTGGCACGTCCTGTCGAAGCAGACATCGTGTTCCCCTTATTCCGGGATTCTCATCAATACGAGTGTGGGTAACCCAACCGCGCCATTGATGGTGGCGCTTGGGAGATAAGCGAGTTTTACCAGGCTGGTGGGGAACGCATAGTCTCCGTCCGCCTATATATAAGGGATAAGGATTTACCTTCTCACCTACGCCTTCTTCCTCCTTTGCTTATCCATCTCCGCGTACTCAGGCTCCAACGCTCAAGCTCGCGCATCTCGCCTCGACCTTCTCCGACCATGTCCGGAGCGGGAGGCAAATGGTTGGCCTCCACCGTTAAGGAGGAGCACATCACCAAGCTGCGCAGCGCCGGATACCTTTCTAGCGACATCGCACATCGACTGCCCGACGAGGGGCAGCTCATCCCCACCCCCGGGCCCCATGAGAGGGTTGTTTTCCTCCCCCACTTCCTCCGCGGACTGGGCTTTCCTCTCCACCCTTTTGTCCGGGGGCTCATGTTTTACTACGGCCTGGATTTCCACGATCTGGCGCCGAACTTCATCCTCAACATCTCGGCGTTTATCGTCGTGTGCGAGGCCTTCCTCTGCATCTGGCCCCACTTCGGCCTGTGGCTCAAGACCTTCAACGTCAAGCCGAAGGTTGTGAAGGGCACGCAAGCGGAATGCGGAGGCGCCATGTTGGGCAAGTTGCCCAACGTCCTTTGGCTCGAAGGGGCCTTCATGGACTCCGTCAAGGGGTGGCAATCGGGGTGGTTCTACATCACCGAGCTACGCAAACCTACGTGGGCAGCGGCCCCCAAGTTTAGATCTGGCATCCCCACGCAGCTCACCTCCTGGAAAGAGAAGGGCTTGTTGTGGGGCAATCAGGAGGAGCTGACGGGACTCCGAGCCTGCATCCAGAAGCTGGTGAGCAATAAGCTCAGGCTCGTCGACGTGGTCCAAGTCATGCTCATCCGCCGGATTCTCCCATGCCAAGAACGGGCATTTAATCTGTGGGAGTTCAATCCGGAACGGCACCGGGCGCTGAGCGGGCTCTTCGACATGACGTACGAAGGCGCCTGGAGGGTGCCGTTTAAGGGCGTCGAAGCCCCCGCATCCGCGACGGAAGATCGCGGATTTTGCTCGCAGCATCCAGCTGACGAGGTAAGTGATTCGACCCCTTTATGGGACACTTGTGGTAAATAGATTGATTCTAGGAGGGTCTCAATCTTTCCTTTCCTTTGGCAGGAATGGATGGAGAAGGCCGAGCAGCTCATCTGTCCGGCTCCCATGCCAGAAGACCCAGTGGACGCCCGTCTAGCGGGGCTGCTGGTTCCGGCACCACACGTGGTGCCGAAGAAGAAGGCCAAGAAGGTGGCCACGGGGACTCGAAAGAGTTCCCGTAATCAGGTGTCCGACGACGAGGCGGAATCCTCCCCCGAAGATGAGGAGGAGGAAGAAGACTCTCTCTCGGAGGAGGGAGAGAGGAAGAGGAAGGCTTCCCCAACAGGGGAGGCCGAAGGGTCCAAGAGGGGGAGAACTATTCCCCCGGACAGCTCCGCCAACACCGACGTCGGCGAGGAGGAGTGGCCTTTAAGGGCCAGGTGTCCGGCAAGATCGTAAGTATCCGGATTCCCGATATGCAATTTCCTTCGTGTCACATAGTGTCCTGCTAATGCCGCATATTGTCCATAGTCCGGCCGATGATGATCTCCCCGCTTCTTCGAGCGGGTCGTTGGCCCCGTCGGATGTGGATTGACTTCCGACGGCCTCTACTCCCCGCGCCGATGAGGACGCCGAGGTGGGGTCCCGGAAAGGGACCCATCAGGAGGAGGCTCCGGAGGCGCCGCAAGGCAGCCTCCCGGACTTTGTGCCGGACTCTACATCGGAACCTGTAGTGGTTCCAGAGTCCGGCAAGCGGCCCCTTCAAAAGAAGGGCAAGACCGTGACACCGGCGGCCCCCGTCCAACCGGAGGCGCCGGACAACTTGTTGGAGGCGCTCAAAGGCGCTTCCATCGAGGAAGAACACCGCACTATCATGAGTGCGGTGATTCAGAAGGTTCAGCTCACCAAGAGCGGGCTGACCGAAGCCTGCAGCAGCCTTCTAACAGGCTTTGAGGTAAGAAGTTAAATTTATGTAATGTAATACCGCATAGACAGTAGCCCCTGATGCTCAGTTCGGTGTTCGGAAAGAAAAGCCGGACTGAGGATCTAAAAAGATATACGCAGGGTTGCTTAAAATGTGTCAATATGGGTGTGTAGGCTGCGCTGCTGACCTCTGCCGCACTGACTGTGGAGGTCAGTGCGTTGAAGCAGGATCTCGAGCGGTCCGAGCAAGAGCTCGGCCATGCCAAGAAGCAGCTCGAGGACAAAGAAGGTGAGCAACACCACTTTGAATAGTTACCTTACAGAAAAGGATTTTGGTTGCAATGAAATTAATAAGGATAATATGGGTATTGCAGGGGCCACAAACGAGGTGGCGGCCCTGAAGGAGGCTGTGTCCGCGGCCGAACACAGTGCGGCCGCGGAACGGGCAGAGCGAGAAAAGCGGGAGGCGCAGGTGGCGGAAGAGTACGGCAAGAGCTCCGGGCTCTCATGGAGAAACATGAGAGCTTGGAGCGTGACTCCAAGACTCGAGAGTTCGAGCTTGCCTCGGCTCTCGAAAGTGCCAAGTCCGCCAAGGCCGAGGCCCGTAAGGCCCTTCAGGAGGTTGAAGATTTAAAGAAGATAGCGGCGGGTAAGGCATTTTTCATGCAAAGCAAGCATGTTGATGTAAACTACCTGACACTTACCCGCATTTGGAGCTCTCCAGGGGCGTTTGCAGATCTGCCGCGTAGTGTGTCCGATGCCGCCGCATTCTATCGTGGCGAGGAGGGGAGCTCGACGGAGAAGGTCTTCTGGTCTCAGTATGCTGAGGCCAGCCATCCGGTGCCCCCAAGCGACCAGCTGAAGGAGCTAGTCGAACTCCACAAGGTAGCTGAGGAGGCCATGAAGGGCCTTATAGTCCGGCTGTGGCCTGGACAGGCCATGCCGGGGAGCTACTTCGGCCTCGTGCGGTGGCTGGTGGATGCGTGCCCCTGGGTGGAGGTCATCAAGCGCTCCGCCTGTATTGAGGGTGCTCGTCGGGCCCTTGCCCGCACAAAGGTGCACTGGGGCAGGCTGGATGCGGAGAAGCTTCTCACTGACCCGCCGCCATCGGGCAAGGAGTATCGTACGCCCGAAATGTATTATAAAACTGTCCTAAAGGGAGCCCGCGATATTGCGGATGAGTGCCCCCGAGATGTAATTTTTGATTAAACTCGCTATGTATTATCCTTTGCGCTGAAAACTTTGTTCATTTGCGCTTTAAGCAACGCTTTTATAATTTAAAATATTACCTTCTGTGCAGCCGTTTATAAAATCTAAGAGATGGCAAGTCGTTGGCTTCAGCCCCCGAGCCGCGAGTGCTGGGGTGTTCGGGATAAATTTGAGCACTCTTGTTCCCATTTTTGGGTCCATCTAGGGAGGCGCTCAACACAGCGAACAAGGAAACCGGACTTATAATGCTTGAACACTCTCACTTAGCCATAGAATTCTATAATTTTAAATTTCGGCGAAGCCCCTGGTATTCAGAAGACGGAATCCGGGGCGCTATCCACGCCTTCGTCGGACATTATCCGGAACTTCGCTCGAAGCAGCGTGAGTCTTTAAGGACCCGAAAAGACCTCTCAAACAGCGACCGGTCTCTCGCCTTATCATGCCAGTCAGTTTTAGCTTTCTCCACTGAGGCGCTCGCCCAGCTCAACCGGGGCGCAATCGCAGTGGTTCTCCCAGTGCCACCTTAGCCGACAGAACGGAACGTAAGGCACCAAAACGTGGGAGCCGGGCAAACCCAACTATTGACCCAAGACATGATTCGGAGCCGATTCATATAATGTTATAAGTTCGGGGTGCCGCACTTGTGAAAGTGTTCGGACTTATCACACCATAATGTGGGGAACGCAAGCCCCTGGTGTAGTCGGCCGTACCAAAATGTACGGGTGCAAGATGTCATGTAATGAACATATATATATATATAAAGTAATGTAATTGCAGTTGAAAAGTGCTGCATTATTTATTAAAGGAAGTCTGCTATGAGTGCAGACTGATACAAATAGTGCGGTAAGCAAGGGATTTGGACTAATTAAACATGTCCCCCTCCAGGGGTGAGCTGCGGGCTTTGTGTATATAATCGAATTTAATGCTCGTAATTAAGACCACCCGAGTGTTCATCGCAGCCTTCTTCCTTCCCTGGCTGTCGCATCGTGAGTTCGGCAGGTTCACCGCCGGACAGGGCCTCTGGTTAACGGAGTCCTGTGTATATAAAGAAAAATAAAATAAAAAAGAGTGGCACACTTGCGAGCCCCTGGTGTGGTCGAGCCACACTCTGGGTCCATTGTGATCGTGCCCCTTCCCCTGCGCCCATGGTATCTCCAAAGCGTAATGATGTACGCGGAGGGTTGTTCTTGCAATCATGCGAGGGCGGGGGTTAGGGCCGCATTGCTACGCGTGCTCTGATCGTGCCAGGTGGTCTTGACTGGTATTGCTTCGGGCGCGTTTTGCTGTATCCGGCCGCTTAATGGCCGGACTCGCAAATTGCCTTAAAAGGATGCTATGTACTTCTGCCGCGAGAGCCGCTGTATGTTCCTCCGTTCGGAGGGAGCGTTCCGTGTTTCCGTTGACCGTGATGACTCCCCGAGGGCCTGGCATCTTGATCTTGAGGTATGCATAATGCGGCACCGCGTTGAACTTTGCAAATGCGGTTCGTCCGAGCAGAGCGTGATAGCCGCTGCGAAATGGGACTATGTCGAAGATTAACTCCTCGCTCCGGAAATTATCCGGGGATCCAAAGACCACTTCCAGTGTGACTGAGCCTGTACAATTGGCTTCCACACCTGGTATGACACCTTTGAAGGTTGTCTTTGTAGGTTTAATCCTTGAGGGGTCTATGCCCATCTTGCACACTGTATCCTGATAAAGCAGGTTCAGGCTGCTGCCGCCGTCCATCAGGACTCTCGTGAGGTGAAATCCATCGACGATTGGGTCTAAAACCAATGTGGCGAATCCGCCATGGCGTATGCTGGTCGGATGGTCTCTTCGATCGAAAGTGATCGGACAAGAGGACCATGGATTGAACTTTGGGGCGACTGGCTCCATCGCATAGACGTCCCTTAGTGCGCGCTTCCGCTCCCTCTTGGGTATATGGGTTGCGTAAATCATGTTCACCGTCCGCACTTGTGGGGGGAAACCCTTCTGTCCTCTATTGTTTGGCGGTCGGGTCTCTTCCTCGTCGTCGCTGTTTCGCCCCTTGTCATTGTTTTCGGCAATTAACTTGCCTGCCTGCTTGAACACCCAGCAATCTCTGTTGGTGTGATTAGCTGGCTTTTCAGGGGTGCCATGTATCTGGCATCAGCGGTCGAGTATTCGGTCCAAATTGGATGGACCCGGAGTGGTTCTTTTGAATGGCTTCTTCCGCTGACCGGGTTTAGAGCCTCGGAATCCGGCGTTGACTGTCGTATCCTCCTTATCGTCGCCATTAATGCGGCGCTTATTTTTGTTTCGACGTGACCTGCCATTGTTGTCCTTAGTATCCGGACTACCCGAATTTTTATGGAGGTTGTTGTTGCGAGCTAGCCAGCTATCCTCTCCCGCGCAAAAGCGGGTCATTAATGATGTGAGGGCTGCCATGGATTTCGGCTTTTCCTGTCCCAGGTGCCGAGCTAGCCACTCGTCGCGGATGTTATGTTTGAAGGCTGCAAGGGCCTCTGCATCCGGACAGTCGATGATTTGGTTTTTCTTTGTCAAGAACCGTGTCCAGAATTGTCTGGCCGATTCGTCTGGCTGCTGAATTATGTGGCTGAGGTCATCGGCGTCTGGTGGCCGCACATACGTGCCCTGGAAGTTATCGAGGAATGCGGCCTCCAGGTCTTCCCAACACCCAATTGACTCTGCGGGCAAGCTGTTAAGCCAATGCCGAGCTGGTCCTTTAAGCTTGAGTGGAAGGTACTTGATGGCATGGAGATCGTCTCCGCAGGCCATATGGATGTGAAGGAGATAATCTTCAATCCAAACCGCGGGGTCTGTTGTGCCGTCGTAGGATTCAATGTTTACGGGTTTAAACCCTTCAGGGATTTGATGATCCATTACTTCGTCAGTGAAGCATAGCGGGTGTGCGGCGCCTCTATATTGAGCAATATCACGACGCAGCTCGAGAAAGCGTTGTCTGCTTTGTTCGGCCCGGCCAGGGTTGTTGTATCCGGCGCGATGGTATTCGTCGCGGGTCGTGGGGCGCCCTCGTGATCCGTAGATGGATCTGGATTGCCTTGCATTGTCCTCCAATACATCTCGCAAGTCCGGCGCGTTCCCTCTTGGCTTCGTACTTTTGGAGCGATGCCGGGGTACGGTCTTGGTTGAGGGCCTGGATGCCTCTCTGTCACGACCACGGGGTGGTCGGTCGGCCGTATCGTGCGCTGGCGATGAAGGTATGTATGCTTCCTCCTCTAATCGGGGGAGCAACTTGCGTCTGGGGTAGCTTTTGGAGGGGCGTTCTAGTTTAAACTCTTCGGCCGCGAGGACCTCGGTCCATCGATCGGCCAGCAGGTCCTGATCAGCTTGAAGCTGCTGCTTCTTTTTCTTTAGGCTATTAGCCGTGGTGATAAGCCTGCATTTGAAACGCTCTTGTTCAACGGGATCCTCGGGCACGACGAATTCGTCGTCGTTGAGGCTTGCCTCGTCTTCGGAGGGAGGCATATAGTTATAATCCTCGACCTCTTCGTCTGCCGCCCTCTCGTGAGGGCTTGCTTCTGCATCCTCCTGCGCTGAGTCTTGCTGGAGGGGATTGTCTTCGGCACTCTCTGGGGTATTATTATCTCCCGTGCCGGAATCTCCATTCTTGCTGTGGCGGGATTTAGAGCGGCGCCACTGGCGCCGACGCTTGGGCTGTTTCTTTAAGGAATCCGCCTCCGCTGCTTCTTCGTTGTCCCCGTCTTTTGGGGTGTCCACCATGTATATGTCGTATGACGAGGTGGTCTTCCAGTGCCCTATAGGCGTTGGTTCCTGTTCGTCTCCGGCATCGTCGTCCATAGCGTCGATGTCTTCGGAGTCGTAATCTAGCATGTCAGTTAGATCGTCGACAGTGGCTACAAAGTGGGTGGTGGGTGGGCTCTGAATTTCTTCGTCGTCCGTATCCCAACCATCCTGGCCATAATCCGGCCAGGACTCTCCGGATAGCGAGAGATGCTTTAGCGAATTTAGGATGTCGCCAAAGGGCGAGTGTTGGAAGATGTCCGTGGCGGTGAATTCCATAACCGGCACCCAACCAGATTCGATTGGCAGGGGCGCGGGAGGTCCGGAGTCCGGCAAGGAGTCCGGCACCTCGGAGTCACGAGCTTCGCGAGGGACAAGTGTAGTGTTCGGCTCCATCGTCGTGGAAGTTGGAGCCCCCGAGGTGGTGTCCATCCACCGATCCTCGATCTGGGCGATCGGCTCCGGACCAAGGGCTGGAGCGAATTCTTGTGCGGCCACCAAGGCACTGTTCGGTGATAGAGCTAGATCATGCCCATCATAACAATGCGGCACGCTTGGCTGTGGCTCGAGCCCGTCGAAGATCAAGTCTCCGCGGACGTTGGCCGTGAAGTTTAGGCTTCCGAATCTGACCTGACGGCCAGGGGCGTAGCTTTCGATCTGCTCCAGATGGCCAAGAGAATTAGCCCGTAGTGCGAAGCCGCCGAATACGAAGATCTGTCCGGGGAGAAAAGTCTCACCCTGGACAGCGTTGTTGGTTGAAGACGCCATTGAGCCTATCGGTGACGACACAGAGGAACTCTCAATGAAAGCACCAATGTCGGTGTCAAAACCGGCGGATCTCGGGTAGGGGGTCCCGAACTATGCGTCTAGGCGGATGGTAACAGGAGACAAGGGACACGATGTTTTACCCAGGTTCGGGCCCTCTTGATGGAGGTAAAACCCTACGTCCTGCTTGATTAATATTGATGATATGGGTAGTACAAGAGTGGATCTACCACGAGATCAAGGAGGCTAAACCCTAAAGCTAGCCTATGGTATGATTGTTGTAATGTATGTTGTCCTACGGACTAAAGCCCTCCGGTTTATATAGACACCGGAGAAGGCTAGGGTTACACAAAGTCGGTTACAATGGTAGGAGATCTACATATCCGTATCGCCAAGCTTGCCTTCCACGCCAAGGAAAGTCCCATCCGGACACGGGACGGAGTCTTAAATCTTGTATCTTCGTAGTCTTGGAGTCCGGCGGACGATGATAGTCCGGCTGTCCGGACACCCCCTTGTCCAGTACTCCCTCAGGACCTTTCCGCCAGGCTTCTTTAATCCAATGCAGCACTTGATTTTGCATCTCCCAACCGAGGCAAGATTGGGGGTCCTGTGCAAAATCGTTGGTGCTATGCCACTGAGAGGATGCAGAAGACGCTTCGAGCAAAATGTAAAAATAAACGTAGAATTGAAGCATGGATGGCCGAGGCATTCATTACTGAGGAGGCGGCAAACTTCGTGACAGCACACTACGAAGCCAAAAATTGTCATTTGCATAATCCGAAGCCTCGGTACAGTGCTGACGAACCTAAAAATGGTCAATCCAACCTCAGCCTATTCAAAGGGGGTCTCGCACCAGCCGGTGCTTCTAATTCATTAACGTTGGCTTTCGAAGAATGGAAGACCATTTTGTTGTATATCTTCAACAACCTAACAGAAGTGTGGTCGTACATCGAGTAAGTTCTCGGTACATTGTTCGCAACTTCTAGTTCCTTTGAACTGCTCTTATTCCTGGATAAATTTGATACAGTCGATACGTCGCCAAATTCTCGTATGGAGTGGTGATCCAAAAGGATTCCGTCGAAGAGTATGAGCTTCTGGCAAAGCATGGATGCGGCTATCCCGGTTTCATCTCTTGGTTCAAACAAACGGTAATTTCCATTAGACCATTTCATTTCTCCGTCTAATTTGTGGCTAATGCAACAATCCCTTTCGTATTAAACTTGTAGGCTAATTCAGAGCTTATGGACGCTGAATTGAGACAAGTTGCTAATGGTTTTGACTATATGGTCCGTTCATTTGACAAATACGACATCAACGGGTATCGCTTTCGTACCTATGGCAAAGAGTTATCTATGGATGACTAAAAGTCTACAAATTGTTGTGTCTCTGCTATCGGCGAAGGAGATACCGAGTATTATGGAAGAGTTGAAGCAATTTATGAACTTCAATTCTATGGTGCAAACCCACCAAACGTCGTAGTCTTCAAATGTTATTGGTTCCAACCGAAGGAGACTAGAAGGACTCATGAACATATAGGGCTAGTGGAAATCAATCAAAGCACCAATTTGGATGTTCCCGATGTCTATATTATGGCTCAACAGGCAACCCAAGTTTTCTATCTACCGTGGTCCTGTCAAAGTGATCCTAATCTCAAAGGTTGGGATGTCGTTTATGAACTGCCGCCACGTGTTAGACCACATTAACCCAGACACATATGAAGGAGAATTCTTCCAAGAAACGCGTCTTTCCAAAAAAGTTTCAAGAACCGCTCTACTTCACCCCAGAACATTGAAGTAGATAGTGACAGTGAACCCGACTTCACCCCTCAGCCGGAACAAGAAGAGCCTGAACTAGAAGAGGTTACTGCTGCGGATGACCTGTCAATGCTTGACAGATTACGTAGAGGTGGCCTTTCACATGATGATGATGCATTTATTAATGATGATGATGAGCGCGTCATTACTGATAATGATGATGATGATGATGCATTTATTGATCCTGAATCATTTATAGAACCAGATTATGACTAGGTATTCAATTTTTTTATGTTGTACTTGATTTATATAGTAACTTGTATGATTGTATGATTTATATAGTTACTTGTATATTTTCCTTACTTTGTATGATTGTTTCTTATACATAGTGCCATGGTCTTGATGTCCATCCCCGTGGGCCCTCGACCGCTTTATGATTCAGATGTGGTAAATTCTCTTTCATAACTATTTGTTGCATTTCTCATTTATGACAATTATGGCCATCATGTTGGCATAGAGATATTTTAATCTAGGAGGTATGCGAACCGTAATTTGAAACCGACCCTCTTGTCGAGAAGTTAAATTTAGTTGAAAAATAAAATGAGTATTTGAGAGAAAAAAATAAAAGAATTGAAGAAGAGAAGATGACTTTGGAGTTGTATGTTGCCGATGTCGTCGATGATCACAAGATGAAGATGAATGCAATGCGCTTGAAGATGGATGGAATGTGCCTGAAGCTTAAGAAGATTAGAAAATATGCCATTGATAATGAGGCTTAATATCATTATGTCGTTGGATCAATCTTTACCTTAGTTGCGATCTTCATCGCATTTGTTGTGATGAGGGTAAGTTTTCTCTAGTGTTTTGCTTAACAAATGCATACTTAGCTTACTTTCCTCCTAAATGGCATAACTACCTAAGTTAGACCTACACTTAGAAAAAGAAAGAGAAGAAAAAATCTTCTTCTTCTTCTTCTTCTTCCTTTTCTTCCACTTCTTCTTCTTTTTCTAGATAGTCTTCTTCCTCTAACTTGCTTCTTTCCCAATTTCCAGATTTGCTTTAGATGAGGAAGCTTGCGTTGACGGAGTCCACTCTTCTCTTTATGCTTCCTTCTTGTTTTGATTTTGTATGATGAACAATGTCAAACTTGCTACCTATATATGTATGGATGGATGAAACCATTGTATGCTTGTTGTTGGATATGTTGGCTATGTATATGTGTTGGATGAAACCATTTGCTATGTATTATGTGTTGGATGATCATATCCATATGGCAGGGATATGATTTGGTATGTATATGTGTTGGTATGCTTGTCGAAAGTATTTTCATGTGTGTGTGTGTGTGTGTGTATTTGTGAAATTCTGTCAAATTGAATGGTTTCAAGAAAAAACAGAAAAAAACAGGGGCTATATAGACTCTTTGCCGTCAGCTAGCGGACGACAAAGAGCTTTGCCATCTGCTAGCGGACGGCAAACATGCCACGTGTTAGCTACTTGTGCAACCTGGTGGAGTAGGATGACTATTTTGTTGCTTTGTCGTCGGCGAGCGGATGGCAAAGAACGTTTAATATTTGTCGTCAGCCAGCTGACGACAAAGCTACCAAATAGGCAAGCCCCCAGGTGCTGCCACGTGGCATGCTTGGCCGTCGGCCGCCCAACGGCAATGATTCAATGCTATTTGTCGTTAGCTGCTGGATGGCAAAGATACAAAGGTCTTTGCCGTCAGCCAACCGATGGCAATCAATGCCGTTAACCCCTTAATGGACCTAAGCTGACACGTGCGCCATCCAGGCTCTTTGCCGGCGGCTGGCGGACGGCAAAGACCTTTGTATCTTTGCCATCCGCCAGCTCACGGCAAAGAAGCCTTTGTTGTAGCCTATTCAGCCGGACGTGTTGCCGTCAGCTGGCTCACGACAAAGGTCTTTGCCATCCTCCATGTGTGCCTTTGCCATCCGCCATGGCTGACAACAAAGTTCCTAATTCTTGTAGTGATAGGTATGTGGTACGGTAAGAAAACCGACTCCAAAACATTTCCAGTAGTAATTTTTCTCCATTTTGGAATATTTAAAAAATTAGGAAAATTAAAAGTAGTCTGAAAGAGGCACGAGGCCACCATAAGGGTGGAGGGCGCGCCCTTCCCCCCTGGGCGCGCCCCTGTCCTTGTGGTCACCTCGTGTGCCCTACGGAGTCCGTTTTCTTGCACGACACTTCTTTTGGTTGGTAAAAATTCATTATATAATCTCCCGAATGTCTTGACCACCGTACCACGGCAAAATCCCTTGTTTTTGTTTTATGTTGTTTTCTGCCAGTGTTTCCAAGGCCAGGCATTATGTCGTCCTCCTCCTCGAACAACGCGGACGGAGATGCTTGGTTGATGCAGATGGAACTTAGGTGGGAGGATGCCGAGGGAGACACGATAGAGGAGGATGAAGGGGATTCGCTTGAGGAACAACCTCCGGCAACATAAAGGGGTACTCTGGCGGGCATATCCACTTTTCCAAGTCCCCATCAAGCAAGAGGAACCACAAACAACCATGAAAACCAAGAGGTTTGAGAAGGTCTTCCCCCTAGGAGACCCTTACACGGGTTACATTGGAACAACTTTCATAATTTGGTTCATAATTACGGAGTGGAGAACACCCCTCATACACATATGCCCTCCAATTGGGACATATCCCGTCCAAGTGAAAGCAATGCAGGGAAGAGTTCTTGGGGGCTTGAAAATAAGCATCCTATGGAGGAAAATCAGAAGAATGCAAATATGCTCCAACGTGTGCTCCAAGAACTGCAAGTTCTGAAAGGTGCATTAATGAAGCTAACAGATTCATCAACAACTCCATCATCACCACCTCGAAAGAAAGAGACATAAATACATGGGTATGGCCACTCCCTTGCCAACTGCTGTAGCGACCAGACCTCAAATAGTCTAATCTCTATGCTCAGTGTCATCCCTGGATCAGTAATGCTGAAACCACACGGTACTTGGAGGATTTATAACAGAGTAGCAATCACACACTTATTACATCGAATGTCTCAAGAGATAACTTATTGAAATAAATATGGCTTAAGGCCATCTAAAAATCGATAACAGCGGAAGGCTTGGAAGATAAGCGAGTCCATCAACTCCAACGGCATCACTGAGTATAGAACCACGACCTAAAAGCATCTTACTCGTCGTCTGAAAAGTCTGCAACATGAAATGTTGCAGCCCGAAAACGGGTCAGCACATGGAATATGCTGGCAATGTAACACATAGAGAATAACAATGGAATAAGCTATACTACATGCATATATGGCTGGTGGAAAAGCTCTATGGTTACAGTTTTTGCATAAAGCCAATTTTTCCCTACTGCAAAGGAATAAGTTTATTTAACTATCATGGTGGTTGTTAAACATTGAGAATGGTTGACAGCATTCTCAATCCTAATTAAAAGTACTCATTAACATCCCAACAATATTAATTTAGAAGTAACATGATGAGATTCACATGATATCCAAGTACTAGATACTCAAGACGTCCATAACCGGGGACATGGCTAACCATGATTAGTTTATACACTCTGCAGAGGTTTGCGCACTTTTCCCCACATGACTCGATCTCCTACGTTTGGTTTCTCGCACTACATGGTGTTTGAGAAACGGATGACCGAGACATAGTCTTTCAGAAGCGCTTGCACCTTACGTAAGGGGTAGACCGTACCAACCTACGTCCCCTACATCTGCTAGTCCACCCCGTAAGAGTTCGCACGACTAAGTCAACTATGCTAGAGCCTATAATAGCATGTGGCTGCACACGGAAGTTTCTAGTTTGAAAAAAATCTCATGATCCCTTTGAGCCTGGGTGGCGGTCCGAAGAAATATAGGCAAGTCCTGATAGAAACCAGGTGCCTCAATCCACCCAGATGTGTGTTTAAGTTGCCACCTTAAATAAACCATTAATTAACAATCTCACATCTGTCATGGAAATTCACTCACCCAATCCACGTCTACTAGCATAGCATGGCATAATAAGCAAACGTAGAAGTAACTCCCAAAGGTTTGATAATAAAACAGGAAATAGGTACTACCTCATCTACTTCCCAGAACCCACAATTTAATTAGATCCTAATCATGCAATGTTTGAGGATTGATCTAATGCATAAAACTAGGTAGTGGAAAAGGTATGATCAAAGTGTTACTTGCCTTGCTGATGATCCACGAAACCTAGAGACTCGAAGTAACAG
Source organism: Triticum aestivum (assembly GCF_018294505.1). Classification (NCBI taxonomy): domain Eukaryota; kingdom Viridiplantae; phylum Streptophyta; class Magnoliopsida; order Poales; family Poaceae; genus Triticum; species Triticum aestivum. Next base: position 294,616,308 of record NC_057795.1, on the reverse strand, counting down.
GCGGCGCACTCCGGGTATTCTATCGCAGACAAACAAACAAGCATACAATAAGTACTCATCTAATGCACAGGTAAAACTCGAATAAAAGATCTAACCAGAATGTTCAACTTAAGAACTCCAGTTTGCAAAAAGAAACAAATCAAACAAAGCAACGAAAGTCAAACGGCGAAAGAAAATAGCTTCGTTTTACTAATCTGGATCTAGGTCAAATTTTATAGAAGCAAAAACTTATTTAAGTAGATTATTCGGAAAGAGGGTTTCGAGACGAAACTCCAGGCGCTTGAATCGCCTGATTCCGATAAACGAGCAAAAAGTTACACTAAAACGGAAATCGGATCAGGAATCGCGATCAGAAAAATCGCGGATTAAATCCGAGAAAAAGAAAAACGACGAACAGGTTAACGAACGAACGTTCGTTAACTAAACTAATCTGACGAACACATTCGTTAAGACGAACGAACGAGCCAATGCTCGCTAATTAACCGAACCGGAAAAAATGATCTAACGAAAAACCAAAAAAACTGAAGAAAAATCGCTTGGTTTTTTTATAAAAAAAACCGGCGGCACGCGGATCGAGGCGGCGGCGAACCTCGGCGGCGGCGGCGGCGAAGTCCGGCGATGCTCCGGCGGCGGCGTTTTAGGGTTAGGGTTCGGCGGAGTGGGCTTGCGGCGGCGCGGGGCTGACGGGCCTGGGAGGGCTCGGGGCGGCGCTATTTAAAGGCGCCCCCGGGCGGAGTCCCGCTCGGGCACGGCCCAAAGGCGGTTCGCATTTTTTTAAAAAAAAATTCCGCGCAGAAGAAAAATAAAAAGAAATACTAAACGGACTCCAAAAATCCTGAAGTAATTTTCCCCCGCTTCTAAAATCAAGCTGGACAAGATGAACATTTATTTGGGGCCTAAATGCAATTTTGAAAAACAGGCATTTTTCCTAAATCCAAATAAAAAGGCGAAAAACTCCAAAATAAATCTTATTTGATTTTTTATTAAATCTTCATTATTTCTTTATTTTGGGAAAGTCATTTTATTCCCTCTCTGAAATTTTGGTAGTAGAAATAATTGAAGATAAAATAAATAAAATCAATGATCCTATTTTCAAAATTTGAGAAAACTCAAATATGAGAATAACGAAATCCCCAACTCTCTCCGTGGGTCCTTGAGTTGCGTAGAATTTCTAGGATCGAGCCAACAATGCAACAAAATATGATATGCAATGATGATCTATGTATAACATTCCAAATTGAAAATTTGGGATGTTACAAACCTACCCCCCTTAAGATGAATCTCGCCCTCGAGATTCGGGTTGGCTAGCAAATAGGTGAGGGTGGGCCTTGAGCAGATCTTCCTCTCACTCCCAGGTGGCTTCCTCCTCGGTGTGGTGGCTCCACTGAACTTTGCAAAACTTGATAACCTTACTGCGGGTAACTCGGCTGGCATATTCTAGAATCTTAACTGGTTTCTCTTCATAGGTCAAATCATCTTTCAACTGAATCACTTCCAGTGGCACTGTATCTCTCAGTGGTATATCAGCCATCTCTGCGTGGCACCTCTTCAACTGTGAAATATGGAACACATCGTGAACTCCTGACAATCCCTCAGGTAATTCCAACTTGTACGCTACTTCTCCCATGCATTCCAAAACCTTGAATGGTCCTACAAAATGTGGCGCTAACTTTCCTTTAACTCCAAAACGCTTAACTCCTCGAAGCGGAGATACTCGAAGATAAACTCTATCTCCGACTTCATATTCTGTCCCCTTGCGTTTTGAATCCACATAGATTTTCTGCCTTGACTGAGCTACCTTGAGCCTCTCGCGAATTAACTTTACTTTCTGTTCAGACTCCTTAATCAAATCCGGTCCAAACAACTGGCGGTCTCCAACCTCATCCCACAACAACGGGGTTCTGCACCTCCTTCCGTACTAGGCTTCGAAAGGGGCCATCTTCAAACTGGATTGATAACTGTTGTTGTAAGAAAACTCCGCATATGGCAAGTTGTCATCCCAACTTGATCCATAATCCAACACACAAGCTCTAAGCATATCCTCCAAAATCTGATTGACTCTCTCAGTCTATCCACCTGTCTGTGGATGGAAAGTTGTGCTAAACTCCAGCCTGGTTCCCAATGTTTCATGCAACTGCTTCTAGAACTTTGGGGTGAATTGGGTTCCTCTATCTGATATGATACTCCTCGGAACTTCATGCAAACATACAATCCTTGTCATGTATATCTTAGCCAATTTGGCACTGCTATAGGTAGTCTTTACTGGGATGAAATGAGCTACCTTCGTCAAACGATCGACTACAACCCAAATCGAGTCATAGCCTGAACAAGTCCTGGGCAATCCCGTGATGAAATCCATGCCAAGTTTATCCCACTTCCATTCGGGTATAGGCAATGGCTGTAACAATCCTGCTGGCTTCTGATGTTCTGCCTTCACCCTCTGACATACATCACAAACTGCTACGTACTCTGCTATATCCTTCTTCATTCTGGTCCACCAGAAAGTTTCCTTCAAATCCAAATACATCTTGGTATTTCCTGGGTGAATCAAATATGGTGAATCATGTGCCTCTTGCAGGATCAACTTCCTGATCTCCGGGTCATTGGGCACATAAACACGGTCCTCAAACCATAAGGTATCGTGCTCATCCTCACGAAATCCTTTAGCCTTTCCCTTGCTCATCCATTCCTTAATGGAAGCAACTTCCTTATCTGCCTTTTGAGCTTCTCTGATTTTATCCATCAAAGTAGACTGAATCTCCAATGCTGCTACGAAGCCTCTCGGAACTATCTCCAAACATAGTTCATGAAGATCCTCGGCTAACTCCTTGGGTATTTCTCCCATCATTAGTGTATTGACATGGCTCTTGCGGCTCAATGCGTCTGCTACAACGTTAGCCTTCCCGGGGTGATAATGCAATCTCATATCATAATCCTTAATAAGCTCCAACCATCTCCTCTGCCTGAGATTTAACTCCTTCTGCATGAAGATGTACTTCAAACTCTTGTGATCCGTGTACACCTCACAATGATTTCCAATGAGAAAATGTCTCCACGTTTTCAGTGCGTGCACTACGGCTGCTAACTCCAAATCATGAGTAGCATAATTCAACTCATGAGGCTTAAGTTGTCGTGAAGCATACGAAACAACTCTTCCTTCCTGCATAAGCACTGCTCCAAGTCCTGGACGTGAATCGTCGCAATACACTTCATAATCCTTGGTCTGATCTGGCAGAATCAATACTGGTGAGGTAACCAAACGTTTCTTCAACTCTTGGAAACTAGCCTCACACTCCTCACTCCAAATGAACTTGGTATCCTTCTTCAACAATTCGGTCATAGGCTTCGCACTCTTCGAGAAATTTTCAATGAACCTCCAGTAGTATCCTGCAAGTCCAAGGAAACTCCGGATTTCTCCAACTGTTGTTGGTGCTTCCCAGTTTGTCACAGTGACAACTTTAGTGGGGTCTACCGCAATACCTTCTCCGGATATAACATGTCCGAGAAATCCAACTTCCTTTAACCAAAACTCACACTTGCTGAACTTGGCGTATAGCTAATGTTCTCTGAGCTTCTCGAGTACCAAACGCAAGTGCTCCTTGTGTTCCTCTTCATTCTTCAAGTACACCAAAATATCATCAATGAACACTACGACGAACTTATCCAAAAACTCCATAAACACCTTGTTCATCATGTTCATAAAATATGTTGGGGCGTTAGTCAGACCAAATGACATAATGGTATACTCATACAACCCGTACCTAGTGGTAAAAGCCGTCTTTGGTATATCTTGCTCCCGAATCTTCAACTGATGGTACCCTGATCGCAAATCGATCTTGAAAAACACCTTAGCTCCTTGCAACCGATCAAACAGATCATTGATCATTGGTAGTGGGTACTTGTTCTTGATTGTTACTTCATTCAATCCGCGATAATCAACAACCATTCTTAACGATCCATCCTTCTTCTCCACCAGAAGTACTGGCGATCCCCAAGGTGAAGAACTTGGGCGAATAAAACCTTTGTCCAACAACTCCTTAATCTGCTTCTTGATTTCCTCCAAATCTTGGGCTGGCATCCTGTACGGTCTCTTGGATATAGGCCCAGTGCCTGGCAGTAGTTCAATTAAGAACTCAATGTCTCTATTCGGTGGCATGCCTGGCAACTCTTCTAGAAATACATCGGGGAAATCCCTTACCACTAGTACTTCCTCCTGCACAACTCCTGATAAGGAATTTACATGTGCTCTTCTCGGCTCATGTCGTGATACATACTTGATTCTTCTTCCTTCAGGGGTGGAAAGCAAAATCGACTTACTGGCGCAATCTATATTCCCTCCATACTTCGATAACCAATCCATGCCTAATATCACATCCAAACCTTGCGATTCCAAAACTATTAGGTCCGAGGGAAATACATGGTGTCCAATCCTTAATGGCAGTCGATCACACCATATACTAGCCGTATACTTTGCTCCGGATGAGGTTACTAGCATGGGTGACCTAAGTGCTTGGATTGGTAGTTTATAGTTATCCACAAATCCGCTTGATATGTATGAATGTGATGCACCAGTATCAAAAAGAACAACTGCAGTAAATGCCTTAACCAAAAACTTACCTATTACTGCGTCTAGCTGAGCTTCAACCTCCTCCACGGTAACGTGGTTCACTTGCCCCCTGTTGAAAGGGTTTGGCTTCTTTCCTGAGCTTCCATTGCCATTTCCATTTTGGGCTTCTGGGCAATCATTTGCATAATGCCCAGTCTTACGGCACTTATAACAAGTGATATGACTCAGGTCTACCTTGGATGGTGTTGACGGGTTGGTGCGGCTTTGTCCATTGCTTCCTCCATTCCCGTTTCCATTCTTTGTGCCATTATGATTCTGCGAGCTGCCTCCTCCATGAGTATGCTGAAAGTGTCCTCCTGACTTTGGGGTAAAGCGGGGTTTCTGCTGAGCTCCAGAATTGTACTTCCCCTGTCCATACTTCCTCTTACGATTGTCAATCTGCTGCTGCTTCCCTTCAATCATAAGAGCACGATCTACTAACTCCTGGTAGTTATTAAAAGTGGCTACCATCAACTGCATGCTCAGCTCATCATTCAATCCTTCTAGAAACTTCTCCTGCTTAGCTGCGTCCGTAGCAACATCATCAGGGGCATAACATGCTAGCTTACTAAAATCATCCACATACTGGCCAACGGTCCGTCCTCCTTGGCGTAAGTTGCGAAACTCATGCTTTTTCATGGCCATAGCTCGTGCAGAAACATGGGCAGTTCGAAAAGCTTGCTGAAACTGATTCCATGTGACAGTGTCTACAGGGTAAGTGGTTGTAAAATTCTCCCACCATGCTGCTGCGGGTCCGTCAAGCTGATGTGCGGCAAACTTCACCTTTTCTCCATCTGTACATCCTGCCGTGTCAACTCCCTCCCTATCTTACGGAGCCAATCATCTGCTACTATAGGCTCGGTGCTACTGGAAAACACCGGCGGATTCAACCTTAAGAAATGAGCCAGATGGTCAACAGGTGGTGGTGGTGGTGGGTTGTTGTTGTTGTTGCCTTGGTTCTATACCAATGTTTGAATCAAGGTATTCTGCTGCTGAATCAACTGAGTGATCTCCAGCGGAAAAATAAACTCGGGGTCGCGTCTCGGAGGCATCTGAGGGTTTAAAGAGGAGAGGAGAGTTAAGAATAGAATGAGGTCTAGTGAGATAACACTACCCATATGCACATGAGACAAAAGCACACAATATCATTCCAATCAACGCAAACAAGGGCATACAATGGTCGAACTATCGTTACAAAAGTGCTTGGACTAAAACTAATTAAATGGTGGAAAATTCTACTACTGTTATGGTGGTCAACTAGAAAAACTGCTCCGATGCAGATTCCATGATATCTGCTCCAGCTTCATCAACATAGTCATCATCGCTGTCGTCGGGATCCGAGTCGGTGTCGTTGATGATGATATAATTATCTGGACAAGTAGGTTCATCCTCTTCTCCTCTGGGTGCTGATCCTCCCATGAATACTCCAATCTTCTCGTTAAGGTCACCGTTCTGTCTTACTAGAGCGACGATTTCTTCCATGTAGTCTTTACGTGTAGCCTTGAGTTCTTCTTCTAGCTCCTTGATCTTGGTCATAGCCTTCTGTAGCTCCTCCATATCTACGCACATCTGATTCCCTGGCGTCGGATGTGTTGGTTTAGCTCCTGAATATAAGCTGCGATTGATCTGTCCTTCCTGGTGGTGATCATCTCCCAATGCTCATCTCGGCGCCCACAAATCTGGTAGATAGTATTCTTGAGATCGTTATGGTAAACTTCTCCAATTCGTCCCATGGCGATGTGAGCTGCCATGCTCTTTCCTAGGCTCCATGTTGGTGCATCAAAGGTAAACTCTATTGGTTCCGTGGCTGGTGCAAATGTCCTTCCTGGAATGTAGACTTGAATCCTCCAGCGCTCCTCTTCAGGTAAAGTGGCGTTGAAAGTCTCGGTGAAGCTTGGTACTCCTATGTTCAGGTATCTAGTGGCTTCCTTCAAATGATATCCAAAAGGTGAGTTTTCATCTGGTTGGGTGAACTTGATCCTTGCATCCGCCATCCTAAAGAATAGAAAAGATGAGGAGTCACAAATGAGAAGAAAGAGTAATGATCTAGGGCTTAAGCTTAGTGGTCGTGTCCTACAGTCAGCGTGTGCTCTGATACCACCTTTGTAGCGACCAGACCTCAAACAGTCTAATCTCTGTGCTCAGTGTCATTCGTGGATCAGTAATGCTGACACCACACAGTACTTGGAGGATTTATAACAGAGTAGCAATCACATACTTATTACATCGAATGTCTCAAGAGAGAACTTATCGAAATAAATATGGCTTAAAGCCATCTAAAAATCGATAACAGCGGAAGGCTTGGAAGATAAGCGAGTCCATCAACTCCAACGGCATCACTGAGTATAGAACCACGACCTAAAAGCATCTTACTCGTCGTCTGAAAAGTCTGCAACATGAAATGTTGCAGCCCGAAAATGGGTCAGCACATGGAATATGCTGGCAATGTAACACATAGAGAACAACAATGGAATAAGCTATACTACATGCATATATGGCTGGTGGAAAAGCTCTATGGTTACAGTTTTTGCATAAAGCCAATTTTTCCCTACTGCAAAGGAATAAGTTTATTTAACTATCATGGTGGTTGTTAAACATTGAGAATGGTTGACAGCATTCTCAATCCCAATTAAAATTACTCATTAACATCCCAACAATATTAATTTAGAAGTAACATGATGAGATTCACATGATATCCAAGTACTAGATACTCAAGACGTCCATAACCGGGGACACGGCTAACCATGATTAGTTTATACACTCTGCAGAGGTTTGCGCACTTTTCCCCACATGACTCGATCTCCTCCGTTTGGTTTCTCGCACTACATGGTGTTTGAGAAACGGATGACCGAGACATAGTCTTTCAGAAGCGCTTGCACCTTACGTAAGGGGTAGACCGTACCAACCTACATCCCCTACATCTGCTAGTCCACCCCATAAGAGTTCGCATGACTTAGTCAACTATGCTAGAGCCCATAATAGCATGTGGCTGCACACGGAAGTTTCTAGTTTGAAAAAAATCTCATGATCCCTTTGATCCTGGGTGGCGGTCCGAAGAAATACAGGCAAGTCCTGATAGAAACCAGGTGCCTCAATCCACCCAGATGTGTATTTAAGTTGCCACCTTAAATAAACCATTAATTAACAATCTCACATCTGTCATGGAAATTCACTCACCCAATCCACGTCTACTAGCATAGCATGGCATAATAAGCAAACGTAGAAGTAACTCCCAAAAGTTTGATAATAAAACAGGAAGAGTAAAATGCACCAGTGGTCATCAAACTTATTGTGTACGCTCACTTTGGTCACTGTACTTAAGAATACGGTCAATACGGTCACTATATACGTGCTGAGGTGATTGTACGGTCACTGTGAAATCGTATAGCTCCGTATTTCATCCATTTGACTGGTCAAACAAGGCACATGGCGTCTCATCACCTTATTTTCTCTCTCTATCTATGCGGGCCCTACTTGTCAGTGGGTGGAAGTAAGAATTAGAGGGAAATAAAAATGCTGCTGTGGAGATTCGAACCCCGTACCTCACGGCAATGTGCGCGCAGGTTAACCAGCCGCCTCGGTTCTATCCTTGAGTCAAATTAGAGGAGAAATCGCTTTATATCTTTAGACATTCACGTGACAGCCGTTGGGATATTTCTTTTTTCCATATGCTCATATAAGACCATTCTATTGATTTAGATGATTGTGCATTCTAATTCATAGTGATTTCTTCCATATCAGTTTTACCGTACCAAATTGCAGCATCGCAAGCGTAATTTGGCTAACGTATATATTTCTGTTGATAGCATTTATAAGCATGATTTGGAGTACTTAACACGTGTATATTATTTTTATGCATTTAAACGTTTATTAATAAAATTTTAGATAGACATATATTGACCATTTTGATAACTACACTCCGTCGTAATTAGCTACAAGATGACCGCACGCCAAATCCCTGGTCGTCTTGTGCTAAAAACAGAGCAACGACGCACGCCAAATCTGCTGGAGCTGCCGCTGCCGCTGCGATTGCCCGCTGTCCACGCGTGCATATTGAAGAAAACAAATTGAAGTGCTAATCCAATCTCGTTTTCTTGCGAGGGAAGTGTTAACGCAATTTTGGCCGTGAATCATATGTATGAGTACACACTACTGCCAAAACTGATTTTTTAATCCTAAAGGACCGACCACTAAAGTCGAAACAATTATGACTTAAATCACAAATGGTTCACACGCAAAAAGAAAAAAAATGCAATAGCTGTCACGTGAATCCTGTAGGATATAAATAGCTTTTTGCTCAAGCTGGACAAGGCGATAGACAGGTGCAGCTGGTCTGGTTGCCCTGCTCGCGCAAGTAGCGCGACGGCTTTGGTTCGACTGCCCACATGCGCGTAATTTTATTCCCCCCTACTCCTTTCTTCCACCCACTGACATGTAGGGCCCACATAGTCATCAGAGGAAAAAAACGGGCAAGGCCTTTTTTTGAACATGACAAGGCCTTGTTTGACCGGTCAAATAGATGGAATACAAAGCTATACAATCTGATAGTGACTGTATAATCACCTCAATATGTATATAGTGACCGTATTGATCGTATTTTTAAGTACAATGACCAAAGTGAGCGTATACGATAAGTTCAATGACCACCGGTGCATTTTACTCAAACAGGAAATAGGTACTACCTCATCTACTTCCCAGAACCCACAATTTAATTAGATCCTAATCATGCAATGTGTGAGGATTGATCCAATGCATAAAACTGGGTAGTGGAAAAGGTATGATCAAAGTGTTACTTGCCTTGCTGATGATCCGCGAAACCTAGAGACTCGAAGTAACAAACGGCGCACTCCGGGTATTCTATCCAAGACAAACAAACAAGCATACAATAAGTACTCATCTAATGCACAGGTAAAACTCGAATAAAAGATCTAACCAGAATGTTCAACTTAAGAACTCCGGTTTGCAAAAAGAAACAAATCAAACAAAGCAACGAAAGTCAAACGGCGAAAGAAAACAGCTTCATTTTACTAATCTGGATCTAGGTCAAATTTTACAGAAGCAAAAACTTGTTTAAGTAGATTATTCGGAAAGAGGGTTTCGAGACGAAACTCCAGGCGCTTGAATTGCCTGATTCCGATAAACGAGCGAAAAGTTATACTAAAACGAAAATCGGATCAGGAATCGCGATCAGAAAAATCACGGATTAAATCCGAGAAAAAGAAAAACGACGAACGGGTTAACGAACGAACGTTCGTTAACTAAACTAATCTGACGAACACATTCGTTAAGACGAACGAACGAGCGAATGCTCGCTAATTAACCGAACCGAAAAAACCGATCTAACGAAAAACCAAAAAAACTGAAGAAAAACCGCTCGGTTTTTTATAAAAAACCGGCGGCACGCGGATCAAGGCGGCGGCGAACCTCGGCGGCAGCGAAGTCCGGCGACGCTCCGACGGCGGCGGCGGAGTCCGGCGGCGG